>NC_056741.1:1983099922-1983229922 GCF_019279795.1 Protopterus annectens | reverse complement strand
TTGAAAAGTAGATGTCGAACAGGAGAGGACCCAGGACCGATCCCTGTGGGACTCCACTCGTGACTGGTCGTCAGTCCGACTTGGAGTCTGCGACTTTCACACTATGTGTTCTGTCTGTGAGCCACTTTGCAACCCACCTAGTGATATAGGGGTTGATGCCTAGTTTGGTGAGTTTATCAATCATTCCTGAGTGAGGAATGGTATCAAAGGCATTGGCCAGATTGAGGTAGGCTGTATGCACTGCCTTACCTTCATCCACAGCCCTGGTGACTGACTCAAAGGTGTCATCCAGGTTGAGCAGGCATGATCTTCCTTTCACAAAGCCAGATTGTGTCAGGTCTAGAGTTTGGAGATTTCCTATATTTTTGTTAATCAGGTCCATGATGATGTGCTCCATAGCTTAACATATGAGACTCATCAGGCTAATGGGGTGATTATTCCCAGGGTCTGTAGTCGCTCCCCCTTTATGGAAAGTGATGACTGTAGCAGTGCGTCATTCGGTAAGGACAAAACCTGAGCTGAGGCTGTGACTGAACAGGGAACACAGATGTGATGCCAGTTCGCTTTGTAGGTCATGTAGAACACAGCCAGGGATATGATTGGGTCCCATGGAAGCTGTATTCCTGGCCTTAGACAATGCAACTTTAACCTGTGCTGCAGTAATGCTGGGTGCCTGGCATTCTTCCGGTATTGTGATTGCTCCTGAGGGGGGGGGGGGGTAAAGTTGCCACTGAATCTGTCGGCCAGTATGTTTGTAATATCTGTTGGCTCAGTATAGGAGGTACAATTGTGCAGTAACTCAGAGCAAATCTGGGTATTGCTGTGGAGGTTCTTGATATAACTATAGAAGGCTTTGTGATTGTTTTTAGAGTCTGCTGCAATTCTGCCTTCGTAGTTGGCTTTGGAGGATTTGATGAAGGATCTCAGCTTTTTGTTGAGGCTAATAAGAGAGTTTTTCCAGTCTTGGGACTTCACCTTTTTCTGCAACAGTTTCTTCTTTCTACTGTAGAGTTTATTAATGGCAGGGGACCACCAAATTGCCTTTCTTTTTTTTTGGTTCTTTTGGGTATGGTTAGTTCCATGCATTTATGTACATGTTCGTACAGTGCATTGATGTATGATTTGTGAGCCATGCAGCTATTTCCATTGGTATGGGTGCAGTGAAGTTAGCCATTTCTGTTTTTAGGAGCCCAAAATCAGCTTTGGAGAAGTTTTTCGAGGTGGTTACCTTTGCAGAGGGTGTGGGTGAGATGTAGATTTCCATGGTGATTAGTTTATGGTCGGATCTGACCAGGGAGGGATTGACTATTGGTGTAAAGCAATGGTTTCCCATATTAGTAATAACCAGGTCGAGGATGCTGCTTCCTCTAGTGGGGGTCAGAATGAGCTGGTCTAAGAAATTGGAATTGATGAATTCCAGGAAGCATCGGGCCAGTCTATTGGTGCTTGACTAGTTTTCCCAGTTGATGGAGGGGTAGTTGAAGTCTCCTAGTATGGGAGTGTTGGGTTGGACCTTGATAGATTCCAGGATGCTTAGGAATGTGAAATGAGAGTCTAGGGACATGGTTGGAGACCTATAGCAGGCTATGACCTGGATCACTGTGTTACCCAATGTTAGTTATACCTGAAGTATCTCAGATGCGTTATGCTGGGCTACTAGTCTGGAGGTGTGCATATCCTTTATGAATATGGAGACAGCACCACCTTTGGAGCTTCAGTCCATGTTTTGGGGCTGAAAGGTGTGGAATAAGTTATAGCCTGGCAGCACAGGGGTGCTTTCTGCAGCTTTAAACCAGGCCTCTGTTACAGCACAAATTTCACTGTTCTCCATTTTGAGGAGTGGTCCGAGCAAGTTGCATCTTGAGATTTAGACTTCTAGCATTGAGCAGCATGACCCTCAGACTGCATTTATTTATAGCTGTTACAGTGGTAATTTGGTCTTTGGAACTCCACCTAAAAAAGGCACTATAGGGGTGGCAAGAGCCTTAGCCAGTACCTGGAAACCCAGGGGTGACAGATGCAGGCCATCTCTGGCAAAGCATCTAGGTCTGTCAATCATGTCATCCCAAGCAGACAGATACTGGATCCCCTTAGAATGACAACCAAAAACTTAGCCAATTGTTGAAGTCAATCATTTTTTTGTTTGTACTGCGGTATCATTCTGAGTGACAGTAGGATACTGCTCAGGTCTAGAGTCATACCTGCCTGGGCCACATAATCAGAGAGCTCCACCATGTCTCTTTTCATGTAGTCCAGGGAGGTGTGTCTCAGGTCATTCACACCCACACGGACAATGACAGAGTCATACTTGTACTTGTTGTGGATTGACCTGAGTGCATGTGTTATGTGTCGGATTCTGGCACCTGATAGACAGCTGGCCTTTACCTTCTCCTTATTCAGCCTAGTGAGTGGGACATCTGTGTGCCTCACTATTGACTATACATTGATTGTTATATACATACATTGATATAGTATACATATGCACTCTGAAATAGTATACATATCTCAGAGTGTATGTGTTTGTGGGAGGGATTACTCAGAGATACTTCAAACTTAGACTTGGTATATATCTGCACTTACAGTCACACTTTTCCAAGGATAGCAGCAGCAGTCCCTGTACGTTCCACAAAAACCCAAGCAAAAGCACCTTGAAGGCAGAATAAATAAAGAAAAAGAAAATATGGACAACACAGACATTCCACAATGCTATCCTTTTAAGATGGCTGTAATTATATTGCTTGAAATCTTCTAATCTTGATCCCAAGATTTGGCTTGCAACATGTAGCCATCAATCCATTTATTTTCTAAGATCCCCTGGTGAGGTTTATGGTGGTGGCAAGATATGCAGAGTAGACTAGACCTCACTTTTCCCAGCAACAGCTTCTATATCTTTCTGTGGGAGCCTTCAGCATTTGTAGGCATGCTGAGAGATATAATTTTTCAGTGTGTCCTGCATATGCCCTGATGCCTTGTCATACCTGTCACCTCCTGTAAGAGGTGTAATGAGGGACCATCCGCACTAGGTGCCCAAGACACCTCATTTGACTCCTCTCAGCCAAGTGGCGTAATAGCTGCGATCCAAGTTATAAAAAAAGTGTACAGATTAGATTAGCCAGGCAGTTGGTAGAATGGAAAAGCAAACAAACAATGGCAACTATCATCAGTTGAAATAACTGTATTATAGTGCTTTCATTAAAAAAAAACAAAAAACACTGACATGTACACTTCCTTATAAGAATTTCAGTAAAGGCATCACATGAAATGCAATTTGAATGACTATATCGCAAGCTGATAATGAAAGCTGTTACATGATGCTAAAAAGTAAATCCTGAAAACCTTACAATATAAACTGTGCAATTAGTTCATATGTATACATGACTGGTGACAACACTAAACAATTAAAAACACATAATTTAATTACTCTTAAGAATGCTGTAAATGGGAATATGATTATTAGGACTGGGAAACACAGCAGTGTTAAGGTTTAATTGCCAAACAAGCTCCCAGTGACACCAGCACCCTATGTTACAGATGATTCCCTCCATGTGAAGCCACCAGCTTTAAGTATAGTATTCTAATAACCAACACTTTGTTGCAAGAGCCAAACAAAAGTTGCAAGTACAGGACAGTAATGCCACTTATGTTCTTAATGAAAAGTAGCTTAAAAGTCTTTGGTAATAACTAGTTTCATCCACACAAAGTCTCTGTTAACAAAATAAAGAGAAGTATCCTAAAAACAGTGCTTTAGTGAGTACTAAAGAGAGACAGTATCTGTGGCTCACCTCTCTTCAAGATATGTTGTTTGTATTTGGACTAACAACAACATTTCTGTCTCACTGTTCCTTCCAGGAACCTGTAACTCCACCACGACTTCCACTGGCAGTTAAAGCTACTTGGAACTATTTGCTCTGACCTCAGTGCAGATTTCTCTCTCTGCTGCCTGAAACTTTCCAGACTCCTGTGGAACTGGGAACATTAGAAATGTGACAATAATTTTGTCTTAAATAGGCACATACCTCTGCAGCCATTAGTTTACATGTAATCTTAGGTAAGCTGAGATCCAAACCCATATCTTACCTTTTCCTAAGCTATATAGCTATTGCTATAGACTCCCACCTTTTCTTTCAATATTCTACCTAGCTCACATCCCTGGTGCTTAGGGGTTTTAAGCGTGCCTATTAGTATCATGTAGTTCAAAAACTGGCTGAACAGATGTACGTGATCCTGTAACGAAGGTCTGCTTGTGTCTGAAATGGGAAATAGGATCTTATATGAAAGGTATAAAGGATTCATTAGCTAAAATTAAGATGGGCAAGGAAGAAAACATAGTGAAGCATTGCAAACATTCTGCTTTATACCCTGAAAACATCATGGGGAGGTAATGTTGCAAATTTACAGAATAAGTATATGTAAGGATCCTGTTAATGACAAAACCATGGCAAAAACAACATATAGACTTGGGAAAAAATGACAAGCCCGTTGGAAGAATGAAAGTAGTAACAATGGCAACATTCTGAGCAAAGCAGTACATGAAGTATTGATAAAGTAAGACCTGGTTAGAGAATCATAGTACACAGAAAGCTGTGATGGCGACATAAGTAATACAAAGTGTGTAGAAGAGCAAGGAAGATAAAATGAGACGAAGTGTAGTCCTCTGTACAGAACATACGAGTAAACATAACTCAGAGGAGGTTCTGAGGGTTGAAATGGCAGAACATTCAATACAGTGGTAGTATATAGACCCTTATGCATCATGGGAAAAAAATAATAAAATGTGACCTAATGACAGAGGACTAGAAGGTATTGGTAATAGATGAATTTAGTAAGCCAAATTTAAACAGAAACACCTTGACTGTAGCCTTACAAAAGAGCAGGATCATTTATGATGTCCTACGTGGGACAGGTCTCAGCTAGTAGTGGGTCATACTTGAAAAATAATAGCTTTAGACCTTATGTTCTCAAATGGAGAGGGAGAGAGTATCTAAAGCTACAAACTGGAGTGCAGTATGGCAATACTGAGGAAAAAAATATTTGTTTCACCAGTAACTAAAACACGCTTTCAATCCCATTAGAGCCAAGAGTGGTGCACTTTAGCAGGGTAAACTTTGGGAGAACAGGGCAATGCTTCAGAAAAATATGACTGATGGACATAGGATTTGGTATGAGAATTAGCATATCATGCACTGCTGATCTGCAGACATGGAAAATAATATGAACTATTCATCTTGGCTGTATATGACTGTTACTTTTTTTGCAATCAAATATTAGCTAATGGAATGAAAACAATCCTGTCATATATTGCTCCCTGTAAGAATCATTTTTCTACAGTAAATCATACTTTTTATTAAAAAAGTGACTGCAAAGCAAGAATATTTGGGTTCCTACATCCTCAGGCAAACACTGCACCAAATGATATTGGCTGTCATTTAAAACAGTAAATATTTAACTTGCCTGTAATTGGCTATTAATTCTTACTATCACGTTCTAAGAGTAACACTTAGGTACTGAAGCCTGTATTGCTTCTCTGTGATTATATATATTTTTGCAAGCCGTTTTGCACAGTAGAATTAATACAGCCCCAGCTGCTGTATTTAGTCAACAGTGCTATACTTTTCATATCTGAAGGTATACAACATCCAATAATTTCTTTTGACATGGATGTGATAACATTGGTTATTAAATGGCCTGAAAAGAATAATTTCCTGACTACTGTTGCTATGTAAAAGACAGTTGTAAATACTTCAAAAGAATCTATGCAGCCTAAGTCAGTTCTAACTTAACAAACAGAGATGTGTAAGGGCAAGAAGATGAATTTCTGAATTTGGAGTATATGATGCGGGTAGCTCAAGGGAGATACAAAGAATTATTATTTCACAGTATGGGTGAGGAGTAGTTGTGGCAGCCTTCCTAAGGATGCACTATTGTAAAAAGCAGAGACTGAATTTAAAAATGTATGGAACAAACATAATACTCTCCTTATATGGACTAGAAACAGAGGAACAAACTGTTACATAATAAGGTCTAAAGTTTATCCAATAAATTTGTAAATAATAAACTGGCTCAGCTCCCCAGACTCTACAAACTTTAATAGAACAAAAGAGCGAAAAAACACATATTAAATCTATACATATGAACAGATAACTTAGCGCTTTCACCCGCATACATAGTCAGGCATCATCAGAGTAAAAGAGCCCTTCACCTTTATTACATTTAAAGCAATTAGTTACAGACACACCCCTCTAGGCAACCAACCCCAACCAAAGAGCAATTGATAAATTAAAGTCACAGTAAAACATCACTCCAACGCTTGTTGGAAAGCACAGTTACTTGTAACTAGAAAAAATATTATTCAATTTAAAACACAAACATTTTTAAAAATCTATATATAGACATGTTTGTATAAAAGTAGTAAATAAAAATAATAAATAATAATAATAATAATATAATACTTATTCTTCAAACAAATGTAGATTTATACTTTAAAATGCTAGAAACTGAGATGTGATCATTAATGCCTGGAGGTCTAGATGCATCCAGCCTCAACTGCCAGATGCACTCCCTCATCTCAAGTAAAACTTTTAAATCATCTCCTTTGTCATTAAATGGAATTCTGTCTATTACAAAAAACAGAAATCTCTTAAAATCAGGGCAACTCAGACTATGCGTATACAAGGCATTATTAGTTCTTTTGTTCCTGATGTCTCTTAGGTGTTCCAGGATTCTGAGTCTTAACTTTCTTGTTGTTTTCCCAACATAGAAAGTAGAACAGCTCAAACATGTAGCAATGTACACTACCATCTTAGTATTACAATTACAGAATCCAGGACACCTAATAGTTTTATAAAAGCCTTGAACCACCACATAAGGGCCATTATTAATAAACTTACATATACTACAAACTCCACATTTACTCATTTTGGAGCTCTTATATGACTCAATGTTAGGTTCAGCTTCCATCAATTCTTTAAGGTTCCTACCCCTACTATATGTAAAAGTTGGGGTGTTACCTATAATACTTATAGTATCACTGTCAAAAGAACTTTGCCAAGTGTCCTTAATAATTCTAATAATTTGTCCTGCCTGCCCATTATATGGCAAAATCATAGCCCATTTTTTGTGTTGTGCAGGAGACCCTGAAACCAACTCATTCCCCTCCTGGAATTCCTTCATTAAACCCCCATGCAAAATAGGTTTAAAAGATGTAATTCTCTTAGTTTCTATTTCTTTTCTAACTCTGGACAAAATTTCTTGTGGATAACCCCTTTCTGTAAACATAGCAGTCAAGCTGGTCAGCTCAATGTTTAGCCGTTCATCCTCACTAATCAGCCTGGATAATCTAGGTAAAGGCAGAAACAACCACTGAAAATCACAGCAAACGAGTATAAAACACCAGGTGCCAAAATCCAGAAGCCAAATTGAACGTAAACATATTTTATTAAAATTCCGTTTTCGCTTCCACTAAGGTAGAAGCTTCATCAGACAAAAATACAACACTAAATAGCTCAATTTAAACACATGTCTAATGATGTCATTTCCTTGACTACCAAACGGTAGTCTCTATCAACAGGTTTCATGTTATGATATTTTAAAAACCACAGTTTAAATTCAACTAAATCACAACCATATGTATAGACTTCTCAAGCCATATAAAAAGATAATGATTACCATATTGTGTACATGCATAAATACCAATATACATAATTATAAAATCCTAACAAATACTGTAAGTTTAAAACTAGAATAAGGTAAATGACAATAAATTCGTTAAACATTAAAACCTAATCGTAGGCTCATGCCTTACCGCAGGTAACTTTTATATTTTAAAAAAGCAGAAATGTTACAGGCTTCGTTTAAACCTGGTGTAGAAAAGGCATCTAAAAGTAGTTGCCATTCTAATTCTCTAATTTCAAGGAGGAGGGATTGAGGCCCCCCTCTCAATCCTACATTAACTGGATAATCTAACCATTTGGCCTTTGACCAAGTTCTTCTTGATATAGTGGGGATGACAACTCTGAAAATGCAAGAAACTATTAGAATAAGTTTTCTTGCGATATATACTCGAATTTAGGCTAACATCATGCATGTTTTTGTATAACAATATATCCAAATAATTGCAGGTTTCCCCATGTATAGTGTAGGTGAATTTTAAGAATGGGGTAGTGTTAAGAAAATCAACAAATGTGTGGATCTCGTCCCTACTCCCTGTCCAAAAAATTAATATATCATCAAGGTAACGCAAATACAGCATTACCTGTTTCATATACTCAGTAGGGAACACCTTCTCCATCTCCCATTCCGCCAGTACCAAGTTGGCATAAACTGGCGCACACCTAGCACTCATGGCAACTCCTGCCACTTGTCTAAATAGTTCACCTTCAAATCCAACAAAATTGTTAGACAAAACCATTTCCATAAGATCTACTATCACACTACATTTGACAGTATGGAAGCCACTATATTTGTCCAAAGTCCTACTAAACATTTCCAGACCTTGTACCTGAGGAATGATCGAAAAAAGATTTATAACATCAATTGTCACCATCAAAAATGGTTCAAAATTTTGTTTTTGTCTTATAACCTCCAAGCAGTGCCATGAATCCCTCAGAATATGTGGCAAACTTTTAACAATACCCTTACAATGAAAATCTACGTAGGAGGCCATTGCTTCTGTTTTGGAGCCTTTTGCTGACACTGTTGGGCGAAAGGGTGGGTCATTCTGATTTTTATGAATTTTTGGAATTCCAAAAATGGAGGGGGTCACTGGAAATTCAACCATCAAATAATGGTATTCATTAACATCAATGATCCCTTCCATGAACCACTCGTAAAGATGCCAGTCAATTTTAGTGTATGCCATACACATTTCATTCCTAGATACTCTGGCATATGTATTTGTGTCACTCAAAAGACTACACATCTTATTCGAGTAGTCAGTATTAGACATGATCACCTCCCCCCTCCTTTGTCAGGTTTCATGACCCTATACAAATTATATACATCTTTAAGTTAACCAATACTTTGGCTGTTTCATTTCTAAAGGAAAGGACAAATGTATACCCCTTCTTGAATAGAGACAAATAGTTGTCCGTTAACTCTAAATTAGAGAAGTTGTAAACACTAACATTGTCAACTTTAACCAAATTACAAGAATGTGTCACAATAGTTTGTTGAGTTAAATCCAGTAAATCACTCCCAAATATCTGCGTGGCATTCTTCCCCTCAATCTCGGTGTTTGTTACACTGTCTAAACTATTGTTTAACAAATGTGAACAATTCACTGGTGAAATTTCTGAAACAGATTCTAAGACAGAGGAAAAACATTGTTGCCTTTGATCGTCACAAAAAAAGTTACAAAAATTGTCATTAAAATTGTCACAAAAAATACCATGATGTAGTGGCTGTAACCTAGCCTCATTGTATAATTTAATGTCACTATTGAAGGTGATCAGGTGTTCATCCGAGACCACCTCCTCTTGTTGTTGTATTGCTTCTGCCCTCTGCCCCTCCCCTGTTGCTGATTGCGCTCTCAAATGCGTTCCGAGTGCCTTATGGGGTGGGGATCTAAAAAAACTTCATTGTCATGATATATTTAAGTCTCAGTCAGTGATTCGTCCTCAAATTGATCAACAATTTGCCCACCGACATTGTACATATCCTGTCGGGAATTACCCGCTGTGATGATATTAGTCAAAAAACTAGAGCTACCATTTACACGTTTAAATTCCTTAAAATGCATATATACCTGATTAGTAGCATAGTCACTAGTATCCCTTTTGAGTTTAACCATTTTAGTCTCAAGACCTTTTTTCACAAACTTTTCTGTTTCATAAATAATCTTGTCATATTTGTTTTTGTTAAACTCAAAAAGCAAATCTTTCGTTATGTTAGTGTTAAGTAAACCAAGCTCCTCCTTTAAAGTCTCTAGTCTATTAGTGTTATTCCGAATAATAATTTTCATCAATTCCATACCTGTCTGGTCATAGAAGGCCAGTAGTTCCTTGAAACCATCCGTACCTACTTCAAAACCCATCGGCAGTTTAAATAACCTGAGCCCCTTTGGAACTTGTTTGAGCTCAAGGGATTTCTCCAGAAACACATTATCCATTTGTAGGGCTTTCAGCTTTCTTAGTTTATTTTCAAATAGACCTAATTGTACTTTTAAAGTACCTGGTTCCGGTTGCTGTCCGGCTTCTAGCTGGAGCCCTGAGAAGTGCATCAAAGTTTTTAGGTGAACAGCAGTTTGTTCTGGTGACTTGGTTGTTAGTTGTCAACCCCCTATTATTCACCAAATTCACTGAAGTGTTAACCGCTGCTTCACCTCTGCTAGTAGAAGGGGGTGTGTGAAGAGTAAACAACTGTACCTGCGATTCAGTCAACAGTCAGTTTAATATGTGTTTTTTAGCTCTTTTGGTTTAATATGTGTTTTTTCGCTCTTTTGGTCTATTTAAGTTTGCAGTATCTGGGGAGCTGAGTCGGTTTATTATTTACAAATTTCTGGTGTTACATTGTGTCGGCTGGTAGTTTATATAATAAATAACAGTTGGATTGGGTCAGCCACGATATCCTTATATGCTGTTAAAATCAGTGTTTTTTTATTTTATATTATTTTATTTAAATTTGTTTTCCGGGGTAGTGCTCTGATCTCAGTCTCAAATCTCAATCTCAAAAACAAATTGCCAGCCCTGGTTGATTAAAGACACAACATGCTTTGTGTTTAGAGTAGATAAATATGAAAACTTTCCAGAGATAAGTTATATACAAGAGTAGATCCAAATCCAATGGTTACATTAATTGAAATATACTGTAATGAATTATTGCACAACCTACAATGAAAAAAAAGGTAGACTATTTAGAGGAGAAAGGACGAGCAGTAAAAAGGAGGTCTGGATTAAATTATATGTCCTGTTTTGTGGCATTGACATTTAACTTGAATGAACAAATGCTATTTGAGTTGGGGTCTAAATTCTGTGTAGGATGGGAGATCATTAAGAAGAATAGGGAGAGGACCCCCAAAGGTTATGAGGCTAGGAGCTAGTGTGGAGAAGGCATGATTCATAGATTTAAGGGTCACAGGACCTTACTAGGCTATATTTTGTGAGGATGTTAAGAAGCCTAGTTTTACATTCCTATGGCAGTATTAGCCCTTATATTTTGCATACAAATAACCCAGAGGTAAAACTGAAGGCAGAATAAGGAAGTGTCTGGATATTTACTTGTTGCCTCTATCCATGAGACATGGGGCTACACTAGGTGTGAATTTGCACTTTCTCATTCATTTATACAAATTACATTTGACTGGAGTAGCAGAAGTACTTCACTTTATGTGAAGCGGGGGAAGGTTCCATAGAACAAGTTTTCTTTGGATACATACCTGTCTCTCCAACAAGTTCTATCTGTGTTGCAAAAGAGATTGAGGTCTCTTGAGCAGGTGTTCATGCTGCCATTGGACTTACAAATGTGTAATAGGTCTGAGAGGATACGGTCTGTTGAGGCTCTATACACAAGGCAGAGGTCACGTCTTAGCCTGTATGATACTGTGTAGAAGGACAAGGCTTTGAGGTGGTTTGCATATTTTTTGTGATTTAGGCCCTTGATTTTTTTTCAGTGTTAAAGTCTTGTGACTGCTGCTGTTGTGACAGTTTGGACAGGTATATACTGAACTGAGCATTATATTCAATAGGTTCATAGGTTCATAGGTTCATACTAGGCTATCTACCCTAGGGCATTTATAAGCCTAGCCAGAGTGTGTTTGGCTTTCGCCACACATTTTAAATTAATTTTGCTATGCCCTTTTTCGAGGTTAGTATACTGTGCCTCTGTCTAACAGTGACACAGAAGTGATTCCCGGGGTAAACCTACGATCTCCCATCCACTCATCAAGATTCCTCTTGAAGAGAGTCAATGAGGGACTCTGCCTAACCTGGACTGGGATTTTATTCCAGAGTGAAGGGAGCCTTTGGGTTATGAATCTGTCCCTCCAGCATGTCCTATTTATTTCAGTGCTGAGGTTCAAGTCTCTCAAGCGCGTAGCTCGATGGGATTTGGATTTTCTGAGGTGCAGCATGTACATTAATTCTGGGTTGGACATGGCTTTATACATCAGGCACAGATTGCCTCTGAGCAGGTGGTATACCACTGAGTAGAGCTGGAGTTTCATTAACTGGGCAGCATATGGCATCTGTTTGAGCCCTTTGATCCTCTTGGTGAGGTAATTTTGGGGTCTTTCCAGTTGCTGCAGGTGTCTGGTAAGGTACATCCCAAAAGGGGCATTGTACTCAATTATGGGCCTGATGAGGGATGTGTAAAGAGGCACGACGACCTCCCCTGATCCAGATGTGAATCCCTTCATGATTAGGTGTGCTATATAAAATGTTTTTCTAACCACTTTGGCCACGTGTTTGTCAAATGAGAGATTGCTATAAACTTTGGTCCCCAGGTCCCTAATTACTTCTTCTGTACTTAATGGATTACTACCTATGTGGTAATTTGTGGGCACTTTGTTTTTGCCAAAGGGGATGACTATACACTTTTTGGCGTTTAGCTTGAGGCCATGGCTCTGGCACCAGTTGTCTGTTTCTATGAGGCCCTTTTGGAGGATGCTTGTGTCAGCTGGAGAGTCGATTATGGCGCCCAATTTGCAGTCATCTGCGAACTTGGTCAGCCACAGTCCTTCCATGTTGGCCTGTATCTCCAAGAAATATATACCGAACAAGAGAGGTTCCAGGACTGAGCCTTGTGGGATGCCACTTGTAACTGGTTTGGAGTCTGACATGGCTCCAGCAATTCTAACCATGTGGGTTCTGTCCTTGAGCCAGTTTACAACCCATCTAGTGACATAGGGGTTTATATTTAAGCTGGTGAGCTTATCTATAATGCCCGAGTGGGGTATTGTATCGAAGGCTTTTGTGAGGTCCAGGTAGGCTGTGTGGACCACCTTCACCTCGTCAATGGCCTTGATGACTGTTTCAAAGAAATCGACCTGGTTTAAGAGGCAGGATCTGCCCTTAACAAAGCCGAACTGGGTAGGATCCAGTGTCTGTAGGTCCCCAATATCTTTATTTATGAGGTCCAGGATGATCCTTTCCATAGCTTTGCAGACCAAGCTAGTCAGGCTTATGGAGCGATAGTTTCCAGGATCCGTTGAGGCACCACCTTTGTGGAGAGGGACCACTGTTGCTGTACGCCACTCTTTGGGTACATATCCTGTAGTAAGGCTGAGATTGAACAGTAGTTTTATGTTTGGGTTTAGCTCTTCTTGGAGTTCATGTAGGACGCAGCCCGGGACACCATCTGGCCCCATTGATGCTGTGTTTTTTGCTTTGGAGAGGGCGGCTCTTACCTGAGCATCTGAGATGTCAGGGGGGCAGCACTCTACTGGGATAGATATTTGCCCTTTTGGTGGGGGGGGAGTTTGCGCTGAACCTGTCAGCTAGGATGTTGGCAATGTCTGTGGGTTCGGTGTATTTTTTTGGACTAATTCTGAGCATATCTGGGAATTCCCACCCAGGTTCCTAACATAACTAAAGAAAGCCTTGTGATTATCCTTAGTGTCCTGTGCAGTTTTTCTCTTGAAGCTGGCCTTAGACAATTTTATGAGTGCCCATAGTTTTTTGCTAATACTGATCAGAGATGCCTTCCCTTTTTGGGATTTTGCTCTATCATGTAGTAGCTTCCTCCTTCTATTGTATAGTTTGTTTATGGCTGGGGTTCACCAGACAGGACGTCTGCCTTTGGAGGATTGGGTCTTGGTTTTATTTGGGATTGCATGATCCATGCATTCCTGAAGGTGTTCATAGAATGCGTTTATAAAGGATTCTGCAGCCTGGGCCGTATTTTCCACAGGCCCGGGGGCTTTGAAGGATTCCACCTCGGTTTTGAGGAGTGTGAAATTTGCTTTAGAGAAGTTTTTCACTGTGGTTTTCTGGGCAGGGGGTGGGGTCGGGATGTGAATATCCAGTGAGATTAGTTTATGGTCTGATCTTACCAGTGAGGGATACACTTCTGGTCTGGAGCATAGAGTCCCCATGTTGGTGATGATCAGGTCCAGTATGTTTTCCCCTCTTGTGGGAGTGGTAACAAGTTGTTCCATGGAATTTGAGTTTATAAATTCTAGGAACCTTTGGGCTAGGGTGTTGGAGCTAGAGTAATGCTCCCAGTCTATGTTTGGGTAATTGAAGTCACCCAATATAATGGTGTTTGGAGAGACCTTCATATTTTCCAGTGTTCTCAGGAAGGCTGAGTGGGGTTCCTGGGTTTGTGAGGGTGGTCTGTAGCAGGCTATAAACTGGAAGGCAGTTTTACCCACTGTTAGTTGCACATGGATAGTCTCTGATGCTTCATGCTGTGCCACCAACCTGGAGGTGTGGGTATCTTTGACGAATATTGATAGTCCCCCTCCTTTTGTGGTTCGGTCCAAGTTTTGGGGCCGAAAAGCATGGTATGAGGTATAACCTGGTAGTGCTGGGGTACTCTCGGGAGCCTTGAATCAGGTTTCTGTTACTGCACAGATATCGATGTTCTCCATGCTAAGGAAAGTTTCGAGTACATGCATCTTGAGGTTTAGACTTCTGGCGTTGAGTAGCATTACTCTTAGTTTCTTATCCCTTGTGTTACCTATGGAGGTGGGTTTGTCTTTTGAGCCTTGCCTAAAAAAGGCACTATGGGGGTAGCAAGAGCCTTTGCCAATATCCAAAAGCCCAGGGTTGACAGGTGCAAGCCGTCCCTAGTGAAGCATCGTGGCTTGTCGAGCATGTCATCCCAGGCTGACAGGCATTGGATCCCCTTTGAATGACACCAATACTTAAGCCAGTTGTTGAAATTGATCATCTTGTCTTCATATTGTGGCATCATTCTTGGTGAGGGTAAGATGCTACTCAAGGTTAGGGTCATACCAGCCTGGGCTACATGCTCAGAGAGCTCCTCTATGTCTCTTTTCATGTAGTCCAGGGAGGTACATCTCAGGTCATTCACACCAGCATGGACAATGACTGAGTCATATTTGTACTTGCCTTGGAGTGACCTGAGTGCTTGTGTTATGTGGCGGATCCTAGCGCCTGACAGGCAGCTCACCGTGACCTTCTCCTTGTTCAGCCTGGTGAGCGGGACGTGAGTGTGCCTGACGATAGAGTCACCTATTACAAGTGTATCAGGTGTATTGTTTAGCCTTAAGGGCTGTGACTGTTTGGCACACTGGCTTTGTGAGCTATGTGTTGCACGTGTTTTGTTTTGGGGTAGCGGTTGCTTGGGTGTCTGCTTTGAAGGTCTCTGCTGCTTAGGCAGATTTTTATTTAGAGCCTCCGAGTATGTTTTTGTGTGTTTTGTGTTTCAGTGTTTGGTTTGCTGTCGTGGTAGGTCTATGTGAGACTGGAATTGTAGTGAGTGTGGTTTCCTTCTCCTCCTGACTGGTTACGCCAGTACTGAGTTGAGAGAGCTTAGCCTCCAGTTTGGCTATATGGTTGCATCTCTCACATGTGTTGGAATTTGTTGGGAGGAGGAGAGGGTTGTTTGTGTACATGAGGCAGTTGTAACATTGCCTCAAGATTCCCAGATTCACCAGCTGGACTGGAGAGGAGATTGACAACTGACCTTTGGACATGCTAGAATAGTACTGGGAATTCCTTTATAATTGAAAAAAAGGGCCAATGGGGAACAAGGTACTCAAGGGGAGTTTGTGAGGGTGTAGTGCTTTTACTTTTTTAGTGCTGACTTAGTGAGCAAGTGCCAGGTAACTTAAATGCAATGTGTTACAGGTAACTTAAATGCAAAAATGACAAACAGTAACTTTCTTCAAGTGAAACAAGGAAATAAGTACAGTAAGCAATGCAGATATCACTAGGGATCCACAGAAGCGCTGAAAAGCCGCGTTTTAGGTGGAATTATGACTGGTCTATTGAAACCTGAGAGCAATGGAATTATTACATCACTGGACATGGTTGCCATACCTTTAGATAAATCTGTGTGATAAAAAAGGACTTCCTTACAATAGTGAATAAATGGAGATCAAAGGACAGCTCATTTTCGACATAGGTTCTCAGATCCCTGAGTAGGGGGTCAACTTTCAAGGTTGTGTTGTCAGTGTGATAGTTACTGGATCAGTCATGCTCACTGAAGGGTACAATTATAAATTTCTTGGCATTTAGTTTGAGCCCATGGTATTGACACCAGTTATTGGTTTGGGAAAGGCCCTCTTAGAGGATGTTGCTGTTCTCTTGGGAATTTATGATGACACCAAGTTCAGAGTCATCTGCAGACTTGGGCAGCCATAAAACCTTAACATTTGCTTTAACCTTTTTGAAGTAAATGTCAAAGAGGAATGTCCCATTGATTGAACCCTGGGGTACCACCATTAGTGACAGGTCTTTTGGGGGAGGTAGAGCTGCCTACCTTAATTTACTGTGTTCTATTTATGAGCCAACTTGCTACCCTGTGGTTGGTGCAGAGTAATTTAGTTACAGGTGTGTGCAGATTAGTGCTAGATTGTGAGATATGTATTAGATTGTATGAGAAGGTGTTTGGAGTAAGTTTATATACAAGTGGAGAATATCAGTCAGAGGTGAGAGTTTTTATAAAAAGGGAACCTGATAGGAGATGTACTTGTCATAGGTGACTTCATAGTCAGACACACTGACGTCCCACTCACCAGGCTGAACAAGGAGAGGGTCACAATAAGCTGCCTATCAGGTGCTAGAATCCGTCACATAACACAAGCACTCAGGTCACTCCACGGCAAGTACAAATATGACACAGTCATTGTCCATGCTGGTGTGAACGACCTGAGACGTACCTCCCTGGACTACATGAAAAGAGACATAGAGGAGCTCTCTGATTATGTAGCCCAGGCAGGTATGACCCTGACCCTGAGCAGTATCCTTCCTTCACCAAGAATGATGCCACAATATAGAGACAAGATGATCAGCTTTAACAATTGGCTTAATGTCTGGTGTCATTCAAAGGGGATCCAGTGTCTGTCTGCCTGGGATGACATGCTTGACAAGCTACGCTGCCCGCAAGGGACGGCTTGCACCTGTCACCCTGGGATTCGGATATTGGCTAAGGCTCTTGCCACCCCATAGTGCCTTTTTAGGCAAGGCTCAAATTCTAAACCTACCACCCTAGAAAACAAAATGGGAAGAAACTGAGGGTAATGCTGCTCAATGCCAGAAGTCTAAATCTCAAAATGCACGCACTCGAGGCCCTTCTCAGTATGGAGAACATCGATGTCTGTGCTGTAACTGAAACCTGGTTCAAGGCTCCTGAGAGCACCCTGGCACTATTAGGTTTTACCTCATATCATGCGTTCCGGCCCCAAAACCCGGACCACACCACAAAAGGAGGAGGTGTATCCATATTCATAAAGGATACCCACACCTCCAGGTTGGTGGCAATGCATGAAGCTTCAGAAACCATCCAGGTGCAACTAACCATAGGCAAAACTGCTCTACAAATTGTAGCATGCTACAGGCCACCTTCTCAAACTCAGGAACCCCACACAGCCTTCCTGAAGACACTGGAGGGTATAAATGTATCTCCAAACACCATCATATTGGGTGACTTCAACTACCCGAATATAGACTGGGAACATTACTCAAGCCCTAACTTTCTAGCCCAACAGTTCCTGGAGTTCATAAATTCAAATGCCATGCAACAGCTAGTCACTGTTCCCACGAGAGGAGAAAATATACTAGATCTCATTATCACAAACATGGGGACAAAATGCTCCACACTGGAAGTATATCCCTCATTGGTGAGATCTGATCATAAACTAATCTCACTGGAAATCCACATCCGCCCCACCCCAAACAAAAAGACCACAGTGAAGAACTTCTCTAAAGCAAACTTCACACTACTCAAGACTGGTGTGGTATCCTTCAAGGCCCTGAGCCAGTGGAAACCACAACCCAAGCTGCAGAAGCCCTTACAAATGCCTTCTATGAACACCTCCAGGACTGCATGGATCAGGCAATCCCAAATAAAACCAAGACTCTTTCCACAAAGGGCAAACGTCCAGTCTGGTGGACCCCAGCCATTAACAAACTTTACAATAAGAGGAGAAACCCTTGTGATTATCCTTAGTGTCCTGTGCAATTTTTCTCTTGAAGCTGGCCTTAGACGATTTTATGAGTGCCCATAGTTTTTTGCTAATACTGATCAGAGATGCCTTCCCTTTTTGGGATTTTGCTCTATCATGTAGTAGCTTCCTCCTTCTATTGTATAGTTTGTTTATGGCTGGGGTTCACCAGACAGGACGTCTGTCTTTGGAGGATTGGGTCTTGGTTTTATTTGGGATTGCATGATCCATGCATTCCTGAAGGTGTTCATAGAATGCGTTTATAAAGGATTCTGCAGCCTGGGCCTTATTTTCCACAGGCCCGGGGGCTTTGAAGGATTCCACCTCGGTTTTGAGGAGTGTGAAATTTGCTTTAGAGAAGTTTTTCACTGTGGTTTTCTGGGCAGGGGGTGGGTCGGGATGTGAATATCCAGTGAGATTAGTTTATGGTCTGATCTTACCAGTGAGGGATACACTTCTGGTCTGGAGCATAGAGTCCCCATGTTGGTGATGATCAGGTCCAGTATGTTTTCCCCTCTTGTGGGAGTGGTAACAAGTTGTTCCATAGAATTTGAGTTTATAAATTCTAGGAACTTTTGAATAGGGTGTTGGAGCTAGAGTAATGCTCCCAGTCTATGTTTGGGTAATTGAAGTCGCCCAATATAATGGTGTTTGGAGAGACCTTCATATTTTCCAGTATTCTCAGGAAGGCTGAGTGGGGTTCCTGGGTTTGGGAGGGTGGTCTGTAGCAGGCTATAAACTGGAAGGCAGTTTTACCCACTGTTAGTGTGCACATGGATAGTCTCTGATGCTTCATGCTGTGCCACCAACCTGGAGGTGTGGGTATCTTTGACGAATATTGATAGTCCTCCTTTTGTGGTTCGGTCCAAGTTTTGGGGCCGAAAAGCATGGTATGAGGTATAACCTGGTAGTGCTGGGGTGCTCTCGGGAGCCTTGAATCAGGTTTCTGTTACTGCACAGATATCGATATTCTCCATGCTAAGGAGAGTTTCGAGTGCATGCATCTTGAGGTTTAGACTTCTGGCGTTGAGTAGCATTACTCTTAGTTTCTTATCCCTTGTGATACCTATGGAGGTGGGTTTGTCTTTTGAGCCTTGCCTAAAAAGGCACTATGGGGTAGCAAGAGCCTTTGCCAATATCCAAAAGCCCAGGGTTGACAGGTGCAAGCCATCCCTAGCGAAGCATCGTGGCTTGTCGAGCATGTCATCCCAGGCTGACAGGCATTGATCCCCTTTGAATGACACCAATACTTAAGCCAGTTGTTGAAATTGATCATCTTGTCTTCATATTGTGGCATCATTCTTGGTGAGGGTAAGATGCTAGTCAAGGTCAGGGTCATACGGCCTGGGCTACATGCTCAGAGAGCTCCTCTATGTCTCTTTTCATGTAGTCCAGGGAGGTACATCTCAGGTCATTCACACCAGCATGGACAATGACTGAGTCATATTTGTATGCCTTGGAGTGACCTGAGTGCTTGTGTTATGTGGCGGATCCTAGCGCCTGACAGGCAGCTCACCGTGACCTTCTCCTTGTTCAGCCTGGTGAGCGGGATGTCAGTGTGCCTGACGATAGAGTCACCTATTACAAGTGTATCAGGTGTATTGTTTAGCCTTAAGGGCTGTGACTGTTTGGCACACTGGCTTTGTGAGCTATGTGTTGCATGTGTTTTGTTTTGGGGTAGCGGTTGCTTGGGTGTCTGCTTTGAAGGTCTGTGCTGCTTAGGCAGATTTTTATTTAGAGCCTCCGAGTATGTTTTTGTGTGTTTTGTGTTTCAGTGTTTGGTTTGCTGTCGTGGTAGGTCTATGTGAGACTGGAATTGTAGTGAGTGTGGTTTCCTTCTCCTCCTGACTGGTTACGCCAGTACTGAGTTGAGAGAGCTTAGCCTCCAGTTTGGCTATATGGTTGCATCTCTCACATGTGTTGGAATTTGTTGGGAGGAGGAGAGGGTTGTCTGTGTACATGAGGCAGTTGTAACATTGCCTCAAGATTCCCAGATTCACCAGCTGGACCGGAGAGGAGATTGACAACTGACCTTTGGACATGCTAGAATAGTATTGGGAATTCCTTTATAATTGAAAAAAAGGGCCAATGGGGAACAAGGTACTCAAGGGGAGTTTGTGAGGGTGTAGTGCTTTTAATTTTTTAGTGCTGACTTAGTGAGCAAGTGCCAGGTAACTTAAATGCAATGTGTTACAGGTAACTTAAATGCAAAAATGACAAACAGTAACTTTCTTCAAGTGAAACAAGGAAATAAGTACAGTAAGCAATGCAGATATCACTAGGGATCCACAGAAGCACTGAAAAGCCGCGTTTTAGGTGGAATTATGACTGGTCTATTGAAACCTGAGAGCAATGGAATTATTACATCACTGGACATGGTTGCCATACCTTTAGATAAAGCTGTGTGATAAAAAAGGACTTCCTTACAATAGTGAATAAATGGAGATCAAAGGACAGCTCATTTTTGACATAGGTTCTCAGATCTCTGAGTAGGGGGTCAACTTTCAAGGTTGTGTTGTCAGTGTGATAGTTACTGGATCAGTCATGCTCACTGAAGGGTACAATTATAAATTTCTTGGCATTTAGTTTGAGCCCATGGTATTGACACCAGTTATTGGTTTGGGAAAGGCCCTCTTAGAGGATGTTGCTGTTCTCTTGGGAATTTATGATGACACCAAGTTCAGAGTCATCTGCAGACTTGGTCAGCCATAAAACCTTAACATTTACTTTAACCTTTTTGAAGTAAATGTCAAAGAGGAATGTCCCATTGATTGAACCCTGGGGTACCACCACTAGTGACAGGTCTTTTGGGGGAGGTAGAGCTGTCTACCTTAATTTACTGTGTTCTATTTATGAGCCAACTTGCTACCCTGTGGTTGGTGCAGAGTAATTTAGTTACAGGTGTGTGCAGATTAGTGCTAGATTGTGAGATATGTATTAGATTGTATGAGAAGGTGTTTGGAGTAAGTTTATATACAAGTGGAGAATATCAGTCAGAGGTGAGAGTTTTGGAAAAAGGGAACCTGATAGGAGATATACTATTTCTTTTATTGGGAGACATTTGGTTTGACAAAGAGAGAGAAAGTAAGACAGTGATGATCTTGGTGTGAGGATGTAATGAAATAGCATTTTTTATATAGTTTGCACTGTTCTTGTGTTTTTCTTGGAGGCTGCAGCTATGATGGGTAGGCCATACTCTAACTGTGATTGTAGTATGCCTTTACCGATGGCTGCTTTTACTGGAGCTGTTTGATAGCTAGCTGGCTTTATGGCCCAGAAAAGCAGAGAGTTAATGTCCTATCAAATTTTTTCAGTGTGGTATTTAAAGTTAAGAGTTGAGTCCAGCCAAATTCCCAATACTTGAAATAGGGGATAGTCTGTCTGGGGGAATTGTTTATGTCAGAAATATTTAATTTCTTGTGGGCTTTTCCTTTTCCTTGGTGAGTGCCAAAGAGCATGGATTTAGTTTTGGCAGGGATAAGCAGTAGTTTGTGCAAGAAGAGCCATTTGTTAAATGAAAGGAGGTCATTTTGGAATTGATTTTCTAATGAGGGTGGGAGTGGCTTGATCTGAAGATAACATGTCATCAGCATATAAAATGAAAGAAATGTTACAAAGGTCATATGAGAATTTATTGATAAATATGGAGACAAGAAGGGGGGCTAGGATGCAGCCTTAAGGGACTCCTTTAAACTGTGGTGCAGGATTAGATTAATATGATCTGTTTGACAGAAAGGCTTCAAACCAGGATAGGATATGTTCTCTTATGCCAGTCTCAATAAGCTTATTGAGTGAGTGATCTGTGAGATTCTTTTGTCCATATTGCACAGGATTTCATCTCTCGGGGTCCATATGGCTGTCATGATGCTAAGACATTTGGCTTTTGAGACAGAGTCAGTCATAATCTTGGAAGAAGTAGTTAGTAATGAAATAACACATTTTCTTTTCTGCTTGTTGGACGAATAATGAAATCTGAATGTGGGTTATTTTTGTCTAGGATTTTTCCTAATGTGGATTCTATGATTTTCCTAGTGTGGAAAGTATAGAGAAAGGTTCAAAATGGGAAGGATTTTCTGTTTATTTTTTTGTTTATTTGTTTCTTTGAGATGAATATTACTAAGGCTTCTTTACAAATATTGGACATGATGTTTTTTGTTACCCAAAGGTTGTATGTGTGGGTGTGTGGAGTGCTTAGGTAATTTTTGCATAGCAGAACGACTCAAGAGCTAAGGTTATCAGAACCTGGTGGTGTATCCATGGGGATATGAAATCCTTGGTGTGTTTAAAGGAGAAGGATGGCAGGAGTAGTGGAGGAGATGGTGGAAAGGGAATGTCTTAATTCCAGCAGGAAGTCTGTTACAGTGAGGTCAATGTTGGTGCATTTGAAGAAGTTATATTGTTTATAGCTTTGTGTCCAGTGAGACTTATTTAATTCCAAAGGTTTTTTGTTTAGCAGGAGGGAATTTTGGCTTGTTCTACAGAAGGCACTTTTTGGGTCTACAGCTTGCTTGTTTGGCAAAGTTTCGGACATACTTCTCAACTTTACATATTTTCTCAGAATGTCCATTTTTATCTCATATTTTTGGTGTGTTCCTCATAAAATGTGTGGTTTTCTGGCAAATCATTCAGGGTTGAAATCACTAAATAAGGACATACATTTGAGTTTCAGACTTCATATCATTCAGAAAATGCATGCTAATACAAATACTGTTATTGTAGCAATGTCCTATGTTTATAAGAGTAATATTTAAAATCTGTCCCTATTTTTAGGTCTTTGGCCTCCATTATTTTAGGCTTTGTCCAGATTGCTTGTGCTAAGAGATTGAGAAGTATAGACTATGAGGGGACTGGGATTCAGTGGAGAAGTTTTGTTTATATTAGAACCAGGCCTCATTATTAATTAGTATAAGATATTTAGTTATTTTCTTAGTCAATTATTTGTTAGTTGCTTTACAGTCTTTTTACTGGGGGAAGAATTTTTCTTGTACTTGGAAAAGAGTTGGGATAAGTTGGAGGTGGCTTCACTGGGGTCCTGAATGGTAAAAAAGGGCTATGGTGAAGGGTGGATATATAGTGCTTTAGTTTGTCATTATTACTGCTGTTTATTGGTCTCAATGTTACAAGTTTGGGTAATGTTTTAAGGGTCTTGTTATGAATTGTAATACTGATTTGGTAGTGGTTGTGGAAAACTGGGGGTTGGGTGGTAAGGTTGTAGACAGAATTAGGACTATTTGTTACACTGAAGTCTAGGAGGGAGTGTTGACTGACTATGTATTAGGAGCTGAGGGTTCTGAGACTAGTTGTATAAGGTTTAGGTCTACAAGAAATTCTGCTAATTCATTGACATGGTGACCTAAAAAGTTGAGACTAAAGGCTAGAATGATAAGACTGTGTTTCTGTGGAGAAACAGGAAAACATTACTTATAAAGGCATTGCACTTGGACAGTGAGGAGGGGCTGGGAGGTATATACTGAGACTATCATGGGTGGGGGCTTTTTTTGGTGGGGAGTTTTATGAGGCTCCAGTTCTAGTATGAATTACACGATGCATTGGCTTGTGCTATGACTGTGGGGTTGAGATGTGACTTATATAGTATAAACACCACTCCTCCAGCTTTTGAGTCTGACGTCATGCAGATAGCTATATGAGGAGAGAATGTAATGGAAAGTGGGAGGATATTTTTTGAGCCAGGCCTCCGTGACTACAACTGTATCTAGTTTGTGGAATGTGATAAACACATTAACCTGGTCCAGTTTATGTTTATGGAGCAGGTGGTTGTATGTGCAAGAGGTTGTGCCAGAGTGGTAGTGGAGGTAAGTGGTAGTGGTACTGGAGGTGAGTGGTAGTGGTACTGAATGGTAGTGGTAGTGAGTGGTAGTAGTAGTGATACTGAGTGGTAGTGGAGGTAAGTGGTAATGGTAGTGGTAGTGAGTGATAATGGTAGTTGTAATGAGTGGTAGTGATAGTGGAGGTAAGTGGTAGTAGTAGTAGTGAGTTGTAGCGTTAGTTGTAGTGGTATTGAGTGATAGTGGTAGTTAGTGGTAATAGAGGTGGTACTGAGTGGTAGTGGTAGTGAGTGGTGGTGGCAGTGGAGGTGAGTGGTAGTGGTACTGAGTGGTAGCAGTAGTGGTACTGAGTGATAGTGGTGATGGAGTTAAGTGGTAATGGTAGCGAGTGGTAGTGGTATTGAGCAGTGGTGGTAGCAGACGTATGTGGTAGTAGTAGTGGAGTTAAGTGATAGTGGAGGTGAGTGGTAGTGGTATTGTGTGTTAGTGGTAGTGGAGGTAAGTGGTAATTGTAGTGGTAGTGAGTGATAGTAGTAGTGGTACTGAGTGATGGTGGTAGTGGAGGTAAGTGATAGTGGTAGTGAGTGGTAGCGGTAGTTAGTGGTAATAGATGTGGTATTTAGTGGAAGTGGAAGTAAGTGGTGGTGGTAGTGGAGGTGAGTGGTCGTGGTTGTGAGTGGTAGTGGTACTGAGTGGTGGTGGTAGTGGAGGTATGTGGTAGTAGTAGTAGTAGTGGGGGTAAGTAGTAGTAGTGGTGGTAGTGCAGGTGAGTGATAGTGGTAGTGAGTGTTAGTGGTAGTGTAGGTGAGTGTGCGAGATAACTTAATAGTGGTAAGAATGTTAGTTGGTTTTGGCTGCTAGGTCTTGTAATTTTTTATGGATATGTGTAGAAGAAAGTGAGTGAATGAAGATCCTGTGGAGGTGTGGATGGGCGTGTTGTGGGGCTAATGAAGCATACACAGTTTTCTAAACCTATACATATCATGATGTAGATGTGATTTGATCAGAGTTTGGAAAAGGTATGTGGAAATGATTGGATGGAAGGTGAATGTTGGGGAGTTGAAGAGAATGCATGTCAATCATTCAGTTAAGAATTTTGTGAGGTGTGTTGGTAAATGGGGCAGGTTAGGTATTAGTGGGATATTTTTAGAGAAGCTGGGTTGGTGAACTAAGTGTGAGATAGAGTTGATGTTAGTAATTTGAGAAAGGTTGGGACTGTATTTATACAGAGTACCTTGGAGTGAAGGTTTAAAGTGTTACCGAATGTGGTGTAGTGGTGACATTGCTTTGCCTTTAATAGACATGCTTAATGGGAAAGAATGCAGGAGGAGAATGCAGCGTTTAAGTCTGAGAGTCTGGGGTGAGTAGGAATTGAGGGTGGAAAGTGAGCAGGCAACAGCTTGCATGTTAGTGGGAGGCAATCAATGAATGCATGCCCAGTATAATTTTAGGACTGCCAGGCTCCAGTCCTTCACACAGGTAAGCCAGAATATGTTTTTTTATTTGAACAAAGTATTTGTGTGTGTGTGTGTGTGTGTGTGTGTGGGGGGGGGTTCAGCTGAAGACGATAAACATCTACAACTTCTTCCAGTGGGAAGCTAGAAATATGAAGCTAAGCTGTGCAATTTGGATAAGGAAAAGGCAAAGTAAGTTGGGGGTAGGAGCTTTCCTCATTGGAAAGAGTTGTGGAGTGTAGGAATGAACAGTCTTAATGACTAGATTTGCTGCCAAATTTTGAAAGAATGCACTGTGGGTATGCTGGTGCACACACTTTGGTAGCTAATACAAATTATAAACTACATGCCTTTTGCAAACTTTCACTGTTTTGTAATAACAAGGAAGAATATTTTAAAGCAGATAGTTTTTCGTCTGCTGAACGCATGCTGCCACAACTTAGTGTCTCCAGCATGCAACATTTATTAAAATATTCTGAATACTTAATGAACAGGAGTGTTCTGTTAATGAATATTCCTGATGAAAGAGAAGATGGGGCTTTCTTATAGGAAGAAGAACAAATACCAGGCTTGAAAAAGCAGTGAATTTTAATGTAGAAAGAGAAAATTAGGCAAGTATTGAATGGTATGAGGAAACGAGATTGAATTGAGAGGAGGTAATAAAAAGCTATAAAAATGAGGCAGCACAGTATATTATAGAAGATAATAAAGCATTCATATCCAAACTAACATTATGAACAGTATACAGGTTTCAGTAAGGCATACCTCTCAACCGTAGAGATTTTTGCAGAATGTCCAGATTTTTTACTTATATTTTTGTTCCATTTTTGTTAAAACTGTTTTTCTGGCAAATTAATGGCAAATCATTAAAGATTAAAGTTAGAAAATAATGACAGACATTTGAGTTTCAGACATCCTACCCTTCAGAAAAATTAATGTTAATGCAAAACCTGGTATTCTATCAACTTTCTAAGTTTGTAAGAGCAATACTTAAAAATGTCTCTATTTTTAGTTCATTGTCCCACTTTTATTTATGGCATTGCCCAGATGTCTTGCTCTAAGAGGTTGAGAGGTATTCAGTAAGGTAAAACATATTCATGGCCAAAAACAAACCCCATATAACTCAAAAAGCCAAACTAGCTGCACAGCACATTTTCATAACTTCCTAAATAACATATTTTCTTAACTAGCTGAGTAGCATACTTTCAAAACAGCTGACATTTTTTATCATACAATTAGATTGGTAAGTGAGCTATGATGTTTTCTGGTGCACATTTGCTGCTATTAAATGAAGAGCATTGAGATGATAGCTCTGCAGAAATAATTACATTAAAACATTTAAACAGATTATCAAAACATACTAAAAGTGGGACAGCCTGTGTTTGGCTTTCAGAGATGGGAGGCAAAAGAAAGACTAAGTTCAAAGTAAAATGTGAGATAGTCATGTTACTGTGTGGGATTTGAGAAAACAATGATAGGAGTGCTTGGGGTGCAGCGGGTGAGTGGCTTGCAGCAATGGCTATTCACTACACTACGAATTACGGTTACGACATTTGGAAAGCACTGTTAGTGAAATAAGCTCACATGCTAGACGGAGCCAATCAGTGAATGCATGCAAAGTGTGGCCTCAGGACTGCTAGGTTGCAGTCCCTCAGACAGGTACGACAGAACCATTTTTTTTATATATAAAAAAGTGTGTGTGTGTGTGTGTGTGTGGGGGGGGGGGGGTAGTTTCAGCTGAAAAAGATAATCATCTATAGTTGCTTTCAATGACCGGCTGAAAGTGTGAGGCTATGCTGTGCAATTTCAATAAGGAAAAGCCAAAGTGAGCAGGAAAGCTTTCCCCATTTGAATGCATGATGGGGTATAACACCAAGTAGTCTTCCCAATCCAATTTTCTCTCAAAGTTATAAGAATACACTTCAGATATGCTGGTGCACATACTCTGGTGAATAATCTAATACAAATTGTCAGAGAGAAACAGATAAAAACTTCATGTCTGTTGCTAACTTTCACTATTTTGTCATAATACGCAGGACAATTTTGGGTAAGCACCAACATCCTGGAAAAAAGCTGGAGTGTAATACCTAAATACAGTAAAGACTCATCAGATCCAGCTTCATATAGTTCCATTTCAATTTTAAATCATGATTATAAAGTGTTTTGTCTATAATGGCTAAAAGAATGGCAAAGGTGTTGCCAAAATTGATCGATATGGATCAATGGGGTTTTATGAAGGGGAGGCAAACATTTAACAACATTAATTGAAGAGTGATGATTCAGAGGTAAGCAGAATGTAATAAAATACTACTGTTGCCAGTAGACCTTGATGCAGAGAAAGCATTTGACAGAATAATCTGGGATTTTATCACGATACACACACACACACACACACACACACACACACACACACACACACACACACACACACACACACTGTCTCTCTTTTTACTTTAAACATATCAAATTTCTTTATTCTATCTCACATTTGCTCAATAGTTGTCTTCTAAATAGTGTGGTTTTAAATAATTTTATGCTGTTAGTCATATCATCAGATAGTTGACCTCACCTAATAATCTCAATAGTCTGTCTGGCTTATGTAATATGACTGCTATTTCCATTCTTGAATATTTGGCTCCTAAGCATGTCCACTGTATCCCTTTAAAAAAACTGTCCTGCTTGTTTTACCATTTTTCTGGAATCATGAAGAGACGGGGCTGCAGACAAGCATCTCTGGAGGGGTCATTATCTTGAAGATGATAAGTTGAAACCTAACGCCCACTATGATGCATGCTAGTCTGATATCTCTTGTAAAAATGCTGTATTCCTGTACATTGAGATTTGAAAAGCTATTAGGTGCCAGATCAGCTTCTTTTGCACTGTGGACAAGCTGTGCAGTCATGCCTGCCTATAGGTACAGTGGGTTCTCCCTACTACTCAGTTTTCAAAGCTGGATAAATTCTTTTAAGAAAATGTACCTAATATAAGATGATTGACATGGCTGACTACTCAGCTTTGCCAAGCAAGCTTCTTTTGACTGAAAAGACAGAATGAGCTACACATCCACTTCTAATATATATTTACTAACAGAAGAGGTCATGGCAATTCATTTGCAAGATCATTTGACTTTCCATTCTTTGTTAACCCATAATGGGTTGTCATGCACCGACAGTAATAAGATGGAAACAACTGACTTGGTACAGAGGGGATACACTGATAGGTGACTTTTTATCTTCCCTTTAAGTAAACATGGGCTCCATAACTACAGATTTTCTCATGCTGAAGGAACAAAATGGTAATCAGAACAAATATCGACATTTGCATCATGCCCACGCTTCTCTTCCTGACATTTATTTCTTTTAAACGATCCCTCACTTACCTAGCCACTCCCTTATGGTAATGGAAAGTGTATTGTTATTATACACAGTTATAAATTCTCCATAATCTTGTAATTATTTCCCTGGTATACTTCTGCATTAATACTTATCTTCATTATTGTATGCACTGCAGTCATACAAGTGATTGCACTGGTGCTGATGTTGATAGTGTCTTGAAAACTATTAAATACAGTCTGAATATTGGTTTAACATGTCCAACTGGGGTGGGAGGTTGGCATAATGGTTAAGGTGTTTGCCTTACAAGGTGCAGGGTTGGATTCTCACATTGGGTAATTGGCTAGGCTTAAAATGTCCTACAAGGACAGTTAGCATAGTACTAATCTATGAACCTATGAACAGGACACAGGACCAACACAGTGGCAAAAGAGTGAACATTAAAATAGACATTGTTTCAAGTTGGAGAAACTGATGCTAATTCCCTTTAAACCGGTTACTTCTATGCCTTTAAAGTTCTTGCTTGGAAACCTGCTTTCTTAGGAGCGGCCACATTAGACAGGAGTGTTAAGAACTCCAGGAGTTAATTTGTTAAGATCCCTTTATTATATTTCACAAGGACAGAGTGACTTTCTGCACAAGTCCTTTATTTTTTCTTAATGTTACTAAAGAATTTACATGAGATGACCAATCCTGTTGCCAGCCTTTAATCCTCAGGGAAAAAAGGGGAGGAATCCAACATTGTTGGACATCCCCTGGCAACTGATATATTCCTTAGACAGAATCAAAAACCTCAGAAAGTCAAAGTAGCTATTTGTTTCTTAAGTAAAAAAAAAAGGATTGCAGTGGCCCCTATAGAATGTGAATTAACCCAGGGCTGGGCTTAGCAATTGTGGGGCCCAGTTTGGATTATTTTGGTGGGGCCCCTCATCTGAACCCTCATCTACCATCCCATCTCTCCCTTCATTTGCTGGCTTCCTGAACTTAAAATTATTTCAGATTAAGTATTTGAAATGCATGCTGTTAGTGTGCATTAAAATAAAACAATGTGTTTATTTGCTGACTTCTGTTTAAACATGTCTTATGACAAAATATAAGTAAACTACTGGACTTTTGGATTACCCCAATCCAACATGTCCTGTAGTTCCCCTGTCTCTCTCTCTCTCTCTCTGTCTCTGCTTAACTTACTCAAGCATATTGTAAGGGGGCTGTTTGATGGGCCAATGAAGTCCTCTGTCTACATGATGTGCCACCAGATAGGGGCACCTTGGCCTAACAGCAAACATGGTCCTAAAATGCTGGATGTCCTAACCCTGGGTAGGAGATAGCTGCACATGCTTATCTTGTTCCCCTGACACTTTTTTTCAATTGCATAGTATTTTATTTAGTTTTTTATGTATTATCTGTCTCTCCTTTCCTATTTTCCCATTTGGCTCATGCTTTATCCTTCTTCACATCCCATGCCTAACACTTACACATGCTGCAAATATTTTATATTTTGTCAATTATTTTCTCCAAGGAAATATTATACTATATGATGTTATGACAGTGTACAAGTACTATCCTTACCTATTTTGCTACTCATTTTACTGTCTGAATTATTGCACCACATCTATTTATGACTGTGTTCATATATACTACATACTATCCTGACATTTACTTCTCTGTGTACTTGTTTTTACATTACCACTGTTGCACTGATACTGATTACTGTTGATCGTTTCTTTGGTTGGTTTCTACTGTATTAGTGTTTTAACATTTTCAGGAAAGTGAATGATTTTTCTGTCACATCTGCCTCCCACCACTCAGCGCACACACACCTCATATTTTACATCTCTTGGATTATTTTGCTCCTATCTGTGACTGCAACAAGGATTTCTCTGCCATACTACTGAACTGGTAACATTCTGTCACAAGTCTTTATGATCAGACATTACCTCACATCCCAGTATCATGGGTTATTGCTACTATACAATTACATTATTTAAGAAAAAAGTTACTTACATTTCTTAAATAATGTCTTTGTATAAGTGTTGCGGTGTTCTTGTGCTTTTTTCCGGTATCATGGGACTTTTTTGATGTAGTCTGCATGCGTATGGGACTTAAGTTCCCATGCTTACGCAGTTCATCAGTACATATGAAAGGAAACAACAGGGAAAGGAAGATCTCTGTTGCTTCTTTCTTACTTTCTTTCTTTCTTTCTTTATTTTAAAAAATTAAAAATCCGGACACTTCAGGGATATGAGAGAGAGACAGGGCAATATTAAGAAAATCAGGTATGTTTCTTTAGTTTTGTATAACATAGCCGATTTTCCTTGTGTTTCTGCCCTGTCTCTCTCATAACTCTATACTCTCCAGATTTCAGATTTCAGAAGAAAATTGGAAAACCGTAGTATATATTAATAGAAGAAAGTCTGGGCAACCAGACGTTTTTCTTTTGGTATATGCTGGATTTTACGATGGGCATGTAGGCTGGGCTGACCAATCAGAGTGCACTTTTTTGAATGTCAGTGGTCAGTCATTGTATAATACCTAAATAATACTGCACATGTAAGTACTATGGGAGCAAGATTAGAGTAGGAAAATGCCTTACTATTTGCTGTTTGTTAGGTAAATCTCTGAGTCATGTAAGGCATAATGACCCTCTCCTAACCTAGTGCTTGGTCCCCTGAGGGAGTGAGGCCCTATTGGGCTGAATTGGTCCAAATGGCCAAAGGCTGGCTCTGAATGACCCTTTTCCTGCAGTGACCTTCAATCCTTTTTGTAAGGAGCAGTGCAGAGGACATCCTAGAAGCTGCCACTCGGTCCTCTGTTTATATGCTCTTTTACGTTTGGTAGTGTGGATCTCATTTCTAGAACAAGTGCAGGATTTGCCTCTGCAGAGGTTTTCCTCTTCAGTTCTCAGCTGGGGTGCCTTCTGTGTGGAGTCTGCATGTTTTCTCTGTGTTTCTTAATTTCTCCAAATCTTTTCAGTTTCTAATACCATGACGGGAATGGAGCCCATTCCTAACTCAAAGTATGGTTACAGTTCATTGAATCAGTATTGTTTCAATCTTTGATGTCAGCCAAAAGTGCTCTTCACAGCACCTGCAATGTGCCCAGTAATGACTCCTTTTGTAATGCATATGGAGTTACATGTATTGATAACATATGTAAATAGGTTCATAGGTAGGTTCATAGGTAGGTACTAGGCTATCGATCCAAAGGCCTAAGTAAACCTAGCCAACAAGGATCTCTGGCTTACACCACCCAAGAAAGTTAATTTCCTGTGCCCCTGTTGAGCAGAGCCACAGAAGTGATCCCCGGGGTGTATTTCCTATTTCCCATCCACTGACCAAGATTTTTCTTGAAGAGTGCTAATGAGGAACTTTGCTTGACATAGATGGGTAGCTTGTTCCAGAGTATAGGAAGTCTCTGGGACAGGAATCTATCCCTCCACCATGTCCTGTTTATTGTGGTGACAAGGTTTAGGTCCCTAGAGCATGTAGCTCGGAGAGATTGGGATTTCTGTTTGTGTAGCATGTCCAACAACACTGGGTTTAACATAGCTTTATATGTTAGGCAGAGATCTCCTCAGAGTAGGCGATATGCTACAGAGTAAAGCTGGAGTTTTTTGAGATGGTTAGTGTAGGGCATCTGTTTGAGGCCAGTAATCCTCTTTGTGAGGTACTTCCGTGGCCTTTCCAGCTGCTGTAGATGTCTTGTGAAGTACATTCCAAAAGGGGTGTTGTACTCTATAATGGGTCTAATGAGTGCTGAGCAGAGGGGAACAATGACCTCTTTTTTCCTGAATGAGAACCCTTTTGTGGTGAGGTGTGCCACATAGAAGGATTTCCTGACTACTGTGGCAATGTGATTATCAAAGGAGAGACTACTGTTCACCTCTCTTATCACACATTCACCGTTAAGTAGACTGCCGTTTATGTGGTAGTTCATGGGTACAGAGTTTATATCAAAGGGGATGACAATGCACTTTTTGGCATTGAGCTTCAGGCCATGCCTCTGACACCAGGCATCTGTCTCAATGAGGCCCTTCTCTAGGATGTCCACATCATTTGGGGCCTCGACTATGGCTCCTAGTTTGTAGTCATCTGTGAACTTCATTAGCCAGAGGCCTTCTGTGTTATCCTGTACTTCAGGGAAGTAGATAGCAAACAGGAGAGGTCCCAGGACTGAACCCTGCGGTACTCCAATTGTCAATGGTTTCAAGTCATATTTGGAGTCTGCAACTTTTACAGTGTGGGTTCTGTCAGTGAGCCAGTTGGCAACTTATCTTGTGACATAGGGATTTATACCTAGTTTAGTGAGTTTAGCTATAATTCCAGAATGGGGGATGGTGTCAAAATTCTTGGCGAGGTCAAGATCTGTGTGAACCACCTTACCCTCATCTACGGCTTTGGTGACTGCCTCAAAGAAGTCGATCAGGTTCAGAGGGCATGATCTGCCTTTCACAAACCTGAACTGGGTGGGGTCCAGAGTGTGGAGGTTACCAATGTCTTTGTTTATGAGTTCCATGATGATACGTTCCATTGCCTTGCAGACTAGGCTCGTCAAACTAATAGGGCGATAGTTCCCAGTATCGGTGGTAGCTCCCCCTTTGTGGAGTGGGATAACTGTTGCTGTGCACCATTCAGTGGGTACAAAGCCTGACATGAGACTGTGATTGAACATGGTGCTTAGGTGGGGAGCCAGTTCGTGCTGAAGTTCATGTAAAATGCAGCCTGGGATGTTGTCTGGTCCCATGGATGCTGTGTTTTTGGTTTTAGATAGTGCAGCTTTTACCTGCATAGATGTGATTACAGGGACTGTGCATTCTTCCTGTATAAATATAAGCCCTTTAGGGGGGTGAGAGGGGGGTAAAGTTCGCACTGAACCTATCTGCCCAGATGTTGGCAATATCAGTTGGTTCTGTAATTTTTGTGCCATTGTGCTGTAACTCAGAGCAGATCTGGGTGTTGCCATTGAGATTCTTGACATAGCTATAGAATGCTTTGTGGTTGCCCTTAGAATCAGTGGTGATTTTGTTTTTTGTAGCTAGCTTTGGAGGGTCTTATAAGGAATATCAACTTCTTACTGAGGCTGACCAGGGAGCTCCTCCACTAATGGGATTTTACTCTCTTTTGCAACAGTTTCTTCCTTCTGTTGTGGAGTTTGTTTATGGCAGGGGACCACCAGATTGGCTTCCTTTTTTTGGAGGATAGCCTCTTGGTTATGTTTGGGATGGCATGATCCATGTACTCTTATAAGTGCTTATAGAGTACATTTGTGTAGGATTCAGCAGTCATAACTGTATTGTTCATCTGCATGGGTGTCATGAAGTTCGACACTTCTGTCTTAAGAAGCATGAAGTTGACTTTGGAGAAATTTTTTGCTATGGTTTCCTTAATCGTGGGTGGGGTCAGGAGGCGGATATCTAGGGTGATTAGCTTATGGTCAGATCTAACCAATGAGGAGATGACTTCAGGTGTGGAACACCGGTCACTCATGTTGGTAATGACTAGGTCTAGGATATTGTTGCCCCTGGTGGGGATGTGGATAAGTTGATCCAGGGCAATGGAATTTATGAATTCCAGAAAGCATTGAGCAAAGGAGTTGGTACATGAGAAGTTTTCCCAGTTAATGGTGGGGTAATTGAAATTGCCCATTATTAGGGTGTTTGGTTGAACTCTAATATTTTCCAGTATATCAAGAAAAGAGGAGTGGGCATGGTGGGGGATCTGTAGCAAGCTACAATTTGATTGCAGTTTTGCCCAGAGTTAGTTGCACTTGGATAACCTTGGATGCATTATGCTGTGCAACTAGCCTGGAGGTGTGGATAGCCTTAATGAATATGGACACACCTCCACCTTTGGTGTTCTGCTCCAGGTTAGATGGCCAAAAAGTGTGGTATGAGTTATAGCCTGGTAATGCAGGGGTGGTCTCTAGAGCCATGAACCAGGTCTCAGACACTGCACAGATATCGATGTTCTCCATTTTAAGGAGTGCCTTGAGTGAGTGCATTTTGAGATTTAGACTTCTAGCATTGAGTAGAGTAGACCCACGGTGGTGGTGCTGCAGTAGCATTGTCGCCTCACAGTTAGATGTTGCCCGTTCGATTCTCAGTTAGAATGTCTTCTGTGTGGCGACATGCATGAATGGGCGTTCCTTCATTGAAGGTTGTGCATTAGGCCCGGCAAGCCAGCATGTAAAACTCTACTGCCAATCATTTGTGGACCGGAGTTCCACTGTGGCGACCCCTAACCGGGAAAAGCCGAAAGACACAAACAAACTTCTAGCATTGAGTAGCATTACCCTCAGTTTTTGCTTGCCTGTTCCTGTTACGGTGGTGAATTTGCCATTTGAACCTTGCCTAAAAAGGCACTATAGGGCTGGCAAGAGCCTTACCCAGTATCCGGAATCCCAGGGGCGACAGGTGCAGGCCATCTCTGGCAAAGCATCGTGATCTGTCGACTATGTCGTCCCAGGCAGACAGATACTGTATCCCCTTAGAATGACACCAGAAGCTTAGCCAATTGTTGAAGTCAATCATTTTGTCCTTGTACTGCGGTATCATTCTGGGTGATGGCAGGATGCTTCTCAGGGCTAGGGTCACACCTGCCTGGGAGATCAGAGAGCTCTTCCATGTCTCTTTTCATGTAGTCCAGGGAGGTACATCTCAGGTCGTTCACACCAACATGGACAATGACAGACAGAGTGCGTGGGTTATGTGGCAGATCCTGGCACCTGACAGGCAGCTGACAGTAACCTTCTCCTTGTTTAGCCTGGTGAGTGGGACATCAGTGTGCCTGACTATAGAGTCACCTATGACTAGTGTGTTGGGTACGTTGGTTTGCCTTATGGGCTGTTGTTTATTTGCACACTGAGTCTGTGGGTTATGTGTCATTTGGGTTGTGTTGGGTGGGGTGGAGGTTGCTTGCATTTCTGTTTTGGAGGTCTCTTTTACTTGAGCAGGTTATTATTGAGAGCCTCTGTGAATGTGTTTGTGTTTCTATGAGTGGATTTTGATGGTATAGGTTTAGTGGGACTATGTGATGAGTGTGGTGTGGTGCAAGTGTTTACCTTCTCCTCTTGACTGTCAGGTTCAGTCTTGGTTGGAGAGAGCTTTACCTCCAGTTTGGCTAGATAAGTGCATCTCTCACATGTTGTGGTATTGGGTGGTAGGAGGAGAGGGTTGTCTGTGTACATGAGGCAATTGCTACATTGCCTCAAGATGCCCAGATTCATCAGATGGACAGGAGAGAATACTGGGAGCTGACCCTTGGACATGCCTGAATAAAAAAACTACTTTCCTCTAGACAAGTGAGGAAAGTGAGTATAAGAGCTGTTTTTCTCTAAGCAAATGAGGAAAGTAAGTACAAAAACTGTTTTCCTCTAGGTAAAGAAGAAGGTTGAGTGTTGTAGTAATTTGTAGCTTATTTAGTGCTAATAACAAGTTTTGAACACGTGCCGAGCAAATTCAAGTGCTAAAAGTAAGAATCTGTACCTGGATCTTGTGGTAGATAGGCTACCTAGTGCTTACCACTCCCACTGATAAGCTAGAAGGCTTCCCTCCAACACAGAAAGGCTTTGGGGGCTCAGAAGCTTACAAACAGTCCTGGATACAGCAAATCTGTATCTGGACTAGACTAGTTACAGGAAAGGTGGGAAACAAGTGCAAACGCAGGCTTTTAAACCAGAAAGTTGAAAGAGATGGAAAAACTACCCAAATGGCTAATAAACTACAATTTCTGGTCCAGAAACCACTCTTGTGGTAGATAGGCTACCTAGTGCTTGCCACTCCCACTGATAAGCTAGAAGGCTTCCCTCCAACACAGAAAGGCTTTGGGGGCTCAGAAGCTTACAAATAGTCCTGGATACAGCAAATATGTATCTGGACTAGACTAGTTACAGGAAAGGCAGGAAACAAGCTTAGAATTTTTTTTTTGGAAAGGGAGAAATGAGAAACAGAAGATAATTCTAAATTAAGGACCTAAGTGGCTTGCCCTTCACAAATGTTCTCTCTGTATTAGGTAGAATGAGCTAGTGACACTAAACTGGAATAGAGCTGGGATAGAGCTGAACAGATGGGGCTGGTAGGACTGTCTGAAGTCAAAATACGATTGTAGATTATTTTTTATAAGACCTGTTGCTCCTACTACTATTGGAACTGCCTGGGGATCTTTCTTCCATATTGCTTTAATTTCTGCCTCAAATCTTGATATTTTATGGCTTTGTGTTTCTCTGTACGCAAGACACTGTAGTCACTGGGTGTAGCGATTTCAATGACAATGCTACTTGTGTCTTCTTTTCATGGACTACTATATCTGGTTTTCTCACATCTATCTTTTGAACTGTTGATAAAGGGTGATCCTATGTGATGTAGATTTCATCATTTTCTATAATGCTTTGTGGTTCATGTTTCCAGTGTTTTTCAGCCACTTCAATACCATAATGTTTGCACAATCCCCAGTGCAACAGTCTTGCCACATTATAGTGCCTTTCAGTATACAAGCCTTCTGCCATTAGTATGTCACAACCAGCAACAAGGTGTGTGACTGTTTCCAATTTTGTTTTACGAAATCTACATTTGTCTGTTTCTCCCACATGTTCAATGGACTTTGTAAACCAATGTGTATGTAGCCCACTATCTTGGGCCACCAATATTAACCTTTCATCTTTTGGTTTGAATTTGCCTCCCCTTAACCGTTCCTGCATTCAATCCTGATAAACATGAGGTTCTTCCAGAAGTTCTCTGTGCTTGCAACCATATTTATGCATTTCCCACATTTCTTGTCTTCTTATCTGATCCTTCACCTTATATTCTTTCCTTTGTTTTTTGGCACATTCAGTTGCTGCCTAATTTTTATCTACTTCTGGTCCGATATACTTCTGCTAGACCAAGCAGGGAAGCCATCTTAGATTTGTTCTCCTCATGTTTCAAAACTTTCACTAAGTTTGGGTCTTGTGACACCAGCAGATATGTTTGCAGTCCCACAGCTGCAGATCTATACATGTAATCAATTTCAAGGAGGCCCATACTGCCTTCAGAACAGGGATTATATAATCTTGGTATGCACTGATTTTTGTAAATTATTTGGTGAGCATGAAGCATCCTTCTTGTTTTCCTGTCTAATCTATCAAACACATTTTGGGGCCAGTCAGTCACTCCAAATCTGTAAATTAAGACGAAGAAAAGATTGGTTTATAGCTTGAATTTTGTTCCTAGATGTCAACTCTGTTTTCACAATAAATGTAAGTCTTCTAAAATATTCCTTACTGAGTTTTCTTCACATTTGTTCTTGTTTTATTGTTCATCCTTCATCAATTCCCATATATTTATACACTCCATCTTGCTCACGCCCTTTTATATCACGTTCTTGTCCTAAACTGATGTTTTCTTGGTGCTGCAGTTTTTCTACTTTAAAGGTTGCTTTTGCACATTTATAAAGACCAAATGACATTATTATAGAATCTGAACAAGTTTTGATTACTTGCAGTTGTGCTTTCAGTTCCTCATCTGATGAGCTATACCGTTTTAAATCATCAACAAAGAGAAGATGAGAGGTCTTTACACTTTGTTGTTTTCTAGGAGCCAAATTATAGCCATGGCCTAATCTGTTAAGTAGACATCTTAAAGGATTAAGTGCAAGACAGAATAGCAGCAGTAACAGGGAATCACCCTGGAATATCCCCCTTTGAATTTTTTTCCCTGAAATAATAATTTGTCCTTTATCATGGCTTAATTGCAGAGTGGTCTTGAACTGTTTCATGGTTACTGTAATGTAATTGATCAGTCAAGGGAGTATCTTATACATTTTTAACCACTCCTTTATCCATGAATGTGGGATGCTATCAATTGTTTTTTTCTAGTCAATCCATGCCATACTTAGATTATTTACCTATTTACAGTTCTCCATTATAACTTTATTTAGCAACAGATGATCCTTTGTTCCATACGATTTTCTTTTATTACCTTTTGTTCTATTGCCATGATTAAATTTTCTTCTAAGTGACTATAATGTCAGCATCAATTCTGGTGTATAGTTTATACATCGTTGGAAGACAAGTTATTGGTCTGTAATTTTTAGGAGAACTTGCTGGTTCACTCTTAAGTAGGAGCATTGTTTTTCCTGTTGTTAACCAGGTTGGTGTCTGTTCACGGTGCACATATAAATAGCTCTTATTCATGGTTAAATCTTCATGTAGTGATGTTGATATCTGGGCCTGAGGTTTTCCAGTTGGAGGCTTTTCTTAACTTTATCTCAATCTGTCTCTGGATGTTACTTCACCCTATTTCATATCCTGTACCTTTGAACTTCTTATTCTTTCTTTTACTTCTTCTATCCATTTAGCATCTTTCTCATGTTCCACAGGATCTTCATAGATATTTCTCCAAAATGTATCTATTTCTTCTTTTTTGGGTGGTCTTTCAATTCCTCTTACCTTGTTTCCCAATTCTCTATAGAACATTTTAGGGTCATCAATAAATTGCTTATTTTGTACTTTTCCTTTTTATTTATCTGTGTATATTCTAAGTTTTTCTTCCTGTGCTGAGATTTTTAGTTTATTATTTGCAATAGTGCAAGATAGATCCTGATTCGTTATAATATTGTGCATTGCTTTTATCACATCTATCTTTCTGAGTATTTTTGTTGATCTGTTCCCTCTTCTATACTCCTCTAACAGTGACACTTATTGTCTTAGTTGCTTTATAGTTTTCAATATTTGATACTTCAGTGATGGTATTAAATTTCTCCCCTTCCTTTCCCTTACTACCCTATGTTCTTGTGTTAGAATTTTATCTGTTATTAATTTAGCTGCACAGTAATATATCCTGTTTACCTCTGTTATATCTCATGGATCTCTATGGACAGTCCTAATTGCTGTATTCATTTGTTTTATCAGACTTCTGACTTTTTGGATTTTATTGACCTTCTTCAGTCTATTTCTTTCATTGATCTTAATATGTCTGTCTATCTATATAAAATCAAGCAACTCTTTTCTTAGTTGTTTTCTTCTAAACTAAGGGCACATTTTTGTTTTCCATTTCCTGCAGACATTCTGTATAGAGTTCTATAGCATCTTCCTGTGGCACATTCTCTTCAGTTTCACCTTGTGTCATCCATTGCTCTGTCATATGGGGACTCACTGGTCTATCACTCCTCAACATTGACTGCTCCAGAGTTGCCACATTTTCCTGTTCCTTCCCTTGCTGTCCAGCTTCAAGTGAACATTTATACTGGTTTCCTGTGGAATGCTCCAAAATATCTTCCTATGGCAACTGACCAGTTGCTTTCCTTTCCACTGGTTCTCCTTAATTTGGATGTCTATTGCTCTCTCCTGCTGTGGTGTTTTCTGAGACTGATTTTCTACACAGGATTCTTCACTCACTCATTCATGATCTCAGTTTTGTTTCTTTAATTTCTCCATTACTAATCTTCTTTTGTACTTTTCCTCTGTCTTCTTATTTTTTGTATTGTAAAGTTTTCCATGTCCAGATTCCTTTGCCTGTATTTCTCTTCAAATATCTTTGGTGCTGCTCTTTTTGTATTGATTAGTTTTGCTTTCTCCTTTGCATAAATATTACACCATATTAAATCTCTTTTTCTTTCTCATGTCCATATTTCTTCTTCAGATGTCTCATGATCTTCCTGTTTCTCCTTACTTTGGGGACTTTTTCCATCATGCTGTGATGTAACCTGTGTTAGACCTTCTGCACCAAATCCTTTGCTTCACAGGCATTCCATAATGTCAGCTTATATTTTTTTTAACTTTTACTTTACTAATCTATTTTTCTACATTTCCTCTTTGTGATATTATTTTTTTATTGTGAAATTTTCCATATTTGGATGCCTTTGCCAATATTTCTCTTTGAATATCTTTGGGGTTGCCTTTTTTGCACTGATTAATTTGAATTTTGACTTTGCATAAATATTGCATCATATCATATCTCTCTTTCTTTCCCATGTCCATATTTCATTTCTATACTTTTCAAAAATCTCTAGGTTTTGTTGTTTATATTTTTGCACTTCCTTAGATGCTTCTTTTTCCAAACAGATCAAAGTTTCTTGGTCTATATAATGTTTTTCACAAATCTGTTTTATTAATGAACACAAATTTTTATCTGAGGCCTCTGACAGTTTTACTTGTGGAAATATTTTTCTTTTCTCTAATTTCTCTCTTAATCTTTTTGTATAACTTGTGTCTGGAAATTCTGGGCTTTTTGCATAATAGTTACAATACATAATTTCTTTCTTATCCCCAATAGTCCACTCTATCATCTTTATGGCTCTTCTTTGGCCTATCAGTTTTTGTAACTTTTGTGGAATGCTACTTCCTTCTACAACAGGGGGACCATCCTCTCCCTGGGCCTGGCCTAGCCCCATTGTAGGAATGTTTCTGTATTTTGAGGATTCTACACTGTCATTTTTTTCCAGTCCTGGCACCAGTGTGCCTACCAGGATTGGGCACTTTTTTATCCTGAGTCTTGTGCACCCAGCTATCTTTATTTTTTTTTATTTTTGACCTACTTCTGTCCATGATATATGCTATATAAAATATAGTCTATATATCACTGTCATCTTGGTGAGATGTTGTGAAAAACAGGGTCCACCTTGTGAAGGTACTCACCAAGACTTGAGGATGAATTAAATTACAGCAATACTACTCTCCTTTGCTTGCTGACTTATCTCTCCATTCAGACCCCTGTCTGTGTTTGTGTGGGTTTTTACATGGTGCTCCAGTTTCTTACCAGATTCTAAAGACATGAGTAGATGACCTGGACACTCTAAACTGAACATAGGTGAGAGTGTACATACATGTGTGCGCTATGGAAGAACAACTGTGGCAGGGGTAGCTATTTGGAGGTGTGGATATTGGTTCTAGATGATTGTCACCATGAATGTAGCACCACAACCTCTTGTGCAAATATGGGAAGGCGAGATTCTAGATGGATGTTTAGATGGATGGATTAAAAGCAGATATTGTAGCAATTTTTAAAGATATAGTAGGTAGGTTACAATGCAAAATTATGCATTTAAAAACATCTTAAAGGGTGCAATTCATCTTGAAGTGATGGTGCTGTATGGTTCTTTATATACTGCATAGTGCTAAGTACATACACCACTGACATTGTAAGGTGGAGAATGATGTGGTACCATATAATAACAAAGTAGGAAAGAGATCAAGCAGTAATAATAGATATTTGAAAAGCATGGGTGTCATTTGGGAAGACAAATTGTATGTTGGGGTATATAAGAAAAAGTAACATCAGTAAAAAAAAAATACTGTCCCCTTTTTAGTCAGCATTGAGTATACTGAATTCATCTTGAAACCTAACTATCCAGGACAGAGTAGTGGCAGTTCAGATAAGATCTGAAATAGAGGTCATAACATGAGATAGGACTGAGCCTCAGTAACAGTCCTTGGAATTATCAAGTAATAAGTATATAAGAGGAGCCTTTAAGTGACTTATCAGTATGACTGTCCTCAGAAACTTGTTCATATTCTGAAACCTAAAGGACAAAAGTATTTAATATTCTGCTGAAAGATTTGGATTCAGGAGATATTTGAGAAAAAGTCATGGATTTTCAGAACATAATTATGAAGGAAATGGACAGAGAAACAGGACAGAGGATCTGAAGTGCATGAGGTAAACAGAAGGTACTCTTAGAGGAAAGGAGCCAGAGAGTACATTTGGATAGAAGTATCTCCAGAGAGAGAGATTGAAAATGTAATTTGAATGACATATTTCTCAATGGTATTTAATAGGCAGCATAACCCATAATTTCACTACCTTTCTGTGAAACTTTGTAAACCCTAAGTACCTCCACTATATGAATAAAGCACAATGCCACGAGGTGTGCTGATCCACACTTCACTCTGTACCCACAGACATACCTGAGTGCCTTAACCACATGAAGCAGTTAAGTAGGGTGGAAACCATTCTCCATTGCATGTCACATCAGATAATAAACAAATTATTTCTTTCTACATAGCTTTACGTCCATTTTTGTCTTTCATCTATTGGAGGTTTACATGTAGTAAGTCTTAAGTAAATTGTGCTTTCTCTACACCACATACAAGTGTGCCCAAACATATCCCGTCTGCCCATGTGCTTCTTATTCCTCTTCTTATTCTTTTCACCTCGTATGCACTCTTAGGACCAAACCTGCAACTGTGAAGACATTTCTGCATTAGCAGAATATGGTGTTGCTCATCACATTGCAGTAAGTTAATTACAAACTGCACGTTATTGTAATCCTATTGGCATTGCATTACAATGCAGAACATCTTAACTGCACATTGTGCATTATGCAATTCTTAAATCCCTACCCTACAATGCACATGCAGGGGGTTCTTTTGCAAATACAAGTAATATTCTGAAATCTCTTTTGACACATATTGCTCTTTGATTATTTCACATAAAATACTGCCTGGAATACAGAGAAATCTGCTGTGGCCACGGATAATACCTACCACAGGTAGGTCTAGTGTATGTGACTGAGGAAAAAATAGTTCAGAGATAGCTTTAGTAAAAGTAAGGAAGACCTCATTATTCACATGATTTCGAAGCACCTGTAATTGCAACCAGTCCTAAAAAGCAATTCAGCAGTAATTACCACTATAAGCCCATGTATCTTGTTTGCACAGGCAGCACTCTCATTCACTGTCCTACAGACATTTACATCCACACACGACACATTCATGCACACACACATGCATCTACACTCTCAATTCCCTGCACACTCACTGCAACCATACAGGCAGACAAACTGACACATGCACACAGTTGTACTACTCCATTCATACCCCTGAAGGTGTACACACACACACACACACACACACACACACACACACACACACACACACACACACACACACACACACACACACACACTCACACACCTTCGACCTCTGCTGACCTTTGCTAAATATATCTACAGTGTGTTCACTGCAGTTGACTTGGGTGACCACTATCTTGTGGCCATTATATTTTACACAGATGAGCAATTCTTTGAATTACTTATTAGTGCAAATAACTTACTGTAGGCATTTTTAGGGGAAAGAACATGGCTAATTAACTTAAGCTTTTCCTCCAGATTGCCTCGTTATTTTGCAGCATAGTCGGTGGGACCACCCTCTATGGTATTTTTTCCACTCATGGAAAATCACTGGAGTTGGTTGATCTCTGAACTGGAAATGGTTAGAACAAGGGCTGACTGCTCATAGAAAGGCTTACCAGTGAAAGTAACCCTTTCTGAATCATAGGGTCTGTGTTCTCATTTATACTTTCCAAATTATAATTACAAGAGCCACAAACCTTAATCGGTTTGTTTTAGAAAAGACCAAGTGTTGAATGGTAGTTGTATTCCTCTGCAAATCCTACAGGTCAGTAGAAGAATGAATGACTAATTTATTAAGGAAAAATGCTGTGCCTTTTTACGGAGCATGGCTTGATTGTTCTGTAAAACATGGAAGTCTGGAGAACAGTATTTTGCTCCTGTTTCACAGCCAAATTTAATAAATATTATAAAATAATGCAATGTATATGCAGCTGAATTTAAGTATTGCAATTTCCTGCAGTTTAACAGCAGATAAATCATATGTGTGGCATATGCTGAATTTTGGATAAACTTCATACAAGTGTTACACAGAACGTTTATAATGCATTTGTGTGCTACAGAACTAAGCTGAAGTTTGCTGTTATATAGTAAAGGGCTATAGTCACTGCAAGATCCTAATGTGAAAGGTGAAAAGCAGACCTCAGTGCCTTGACTGAGTAAACAGTACTTTCTCAGGTGAATGTCCCAAACATTGTAAACCACTTTAAAGAAGTATAACAGAAACATTTAGCTAGAGGACTAAAATCCTTCATGAGCCCTTATTTTGTCCAATAATACCATTGTGATATTATTTATTTTTTATTTATTTTATTTTATTTTACATTTGTTAACCGGGCTAGTCTAGCTGGATATATTTCCATTTTCAGTAGAGGCCCGGGGAGAAAAGCTCCACATATAGAGATCAGAGATATATCATGAGCTCAATTAACAGATTACAGGCTGGTAGGACTTAGACAATGAATATTGTTACCCAAACAAGAATAGGACTTAAAAATTTCTAGACAATCTAAATGACATCATAATGAATATTATTACATAGTTTAAAACAAGAAAAAAAAATGTAAGACCAAGGAAAGAGAAATGTACATTGTTACTAAAAAGGAAAGGAGTTTAACTTTCTGGACAATCTAAATAACCTCATATTGAACATTATTGCTTATTTTAACAGCAAGTAGAGAAAGTGGAAGACCAAGGAGGAAAGAGAAACAACAATAGAGAGAGTAGAGTTAAAAGAGATACAAGTTTACTGGAAAAGAGTCATAGCCAATAAGGAGGAGAGATATATGAGAGAAGTATGTAGGGTGGAAGGAAGATTAGGGGAGAAAGGAGGAGGCACAACAGAATAGGGCGAGAAAGAGGGTTAAGAGGGGAATCAACATTTAGTCAGGATTAGAGCAGGGACACATCCAGTGGCTTCTGAGGTATGTTCTGAGTTTTTGTTTAAACAGAATAGTAGATGGAATGGAAGTAAGTTCGGTAGGAAGTTGATTCCAGTGTTTACCTATGGAGTTTGAGAAGAGGAGTCACCAGCTAGGTTATTAGATTTGGTTAGGGTAACTAGCAGTTTGCTAGATGAGCGGAGTGAGTTCAGATTAGCATATGGGGTTAAGAGGTTAGAAAGTACAGGTGTGTTAAGAGATTGGTAGAAAGCTCTTTGGACAAATGTAAGTTGGGAAAGAAGTAACATGTTTGTCAGTTCAAGCCAGTTCAGTTGCTGCAGATTCAGACAGTGATGAGTTCTGAAAGGCTTCCCAGTAACAAATCTAGCTATGTTATTGTAGGTAGTAGACAGTTTGGAAAGATTGTTTTTCTTGAGGTTAGTATAGATGGGAGAAGCATAGAGAAGAGTGGAAATGAGATGAGAGTGGGCAAGAGTAGCTTTGGCTGGGAGGTTAAGAAAGTCTTAATACTATAAAGAGACCCAAGTTTCCTGTTTACACATTTAATGGTATTATTGATATGACAGTCAAAGGTAAGATTGTTGTCAATTGTGACACCTAGCAGTTTGGTAGTAGGGTCAGGTGATATAATGGTTCCATTGTTAGATAAGATAGTGAAATCTAAAGCTGGGGATCTGGTAGTAGGCTTAAAGAGTAAGAGTTTGGTTTTTTTTAGGTTTAGGAGCACGGAACGATTTAAGAACCAAGTTTCTACTTTGGAAAATACAGCTTGACTATTAGTTTGAAGTTCGAAATGGATTTAGCAGAGCAAATTAGTGTGGAGTCATCAGCATATTGTATACAAGTAGCCTGGGGAATAGCTACTTGTAGGTCATTTATAAAGAGGGAGAAAAGAAGAGGTCCAAGAATAGAGCCTTGGGGACACCAAGTGAGATTGGGAGAAGAGATGAGAGTTCCTTATTCCAGAGGACGGCCTGTTTCCTGTTAGTGAGATAGGAACTAAACCAGTGGATAGCCTTAGCTTCTAAGGAAAGAGATTCGAGAATTTTTAAGAGGAGAGAGTGGTTGACCATGTCAAAGGCTTTGGACAGGTCAATAAAGAGAGCTGAAGACAGGATGTTATTATTACGATTCTTGTTAATAAAGTCTGTGAAGGAGAGGAGAGCGGTGGTTGTGCTATGAAAAGGCCTAAAGCCATGTTGACAGTTAGTAAGAATGTTGTTTTTATTAAGTGGTTCATTAACTGATGGTGAACACATTTTTCCATGATCTTTGCAAGTGGGGATAAGAGAGCTATGGGTCTATAATTAGAATAATCATAGGAGTTCCCTCCTTTATGTAAGGGTATGATGTGAGAGATTTTCCAGATATCAGGTATGGTTTCTTCATTTACAGTTCTATTAATGAGAATGGATATAGGATAGGCTATATCAGAGGCTGCTTTTTGAAGGAATTCAGATGGCAGTTGGTCAGCTGAGGGGGAGCATGGTTTGAGTTTGTGGCTGCATCAGTCTCTGTGGTACTGACTGATGTTAATCAGAATATGACTCAGTCATTCTGAGTCTCTATATGAAAAGCATTTCCCAGGCTGAACATTTTTATTAATTTACAAAAACTAAAGAGAAGGCTTTAAATACTTTTAAACATAAAGATATCCCCAGATCATTTGTCTTTTTCTTACAGCTTAATAATCTGCAAAGTAAGCAAAGAATGCAATGTACACAACAATAATAGTATTATCTTGGAACGGATTCCATTTCATTGACATTTTTGGAAAGCAGAGTGACAACTGTTAGTTGCTGGAAATGAAGCTATATAACACCTGAAACAGGCTTAAACACTTGGTAGAACTTAACCAAGATGAGTAGGAAATGTGCAACGTACTGATAATTTTAAAGTGAGCAAGAAACATTCACAATAGCTGCTTACTCCAAGTAACTAATCCCTCATTTGCGTAGTTAGTGTTCAAAACGTAGTCAGCATACCTTAGATCATTTTGTTTTATCTAAGTAGTATGGCTTCAGTTGAACTACTTAGCTTGATTTCTGTTGTTACATCAACTGTAACGAATCATCATTATGAAGTTAATGACTGCTAGCCATGCTTGATGGTCATTCCAGCAGCAGCTATTTGCAGGGCAGGCAATGTGATGTATTGGGGGTGGCATAGCCCTCAGTAAGTATACTCACTCAGTGACTTGTAAAAATAAAAATACGTTGTTTGCACAAGAACAGGAACCATAAAAAAGTGGCACAGTTATAACACTGACATTCACGGCTACAACCACATCTGCCTCACTCTTCATATAGCCTGTGCTGATTGCTGTTAGCCATCAGGGTATCCATTTCTTGAAATAATATCAGAAATGTGTACTTTTGCAGTTGACACAAAAAGCTACAAAAGTATTGATGCCTGGACTTTAGGCTGGGGTTCTAGAGAGACTACAGAGTGATAGTGAAACCAGGAAAATCCTATTTGCAAAGAGAAGTGGTAATGTGGTGCCCACAAAATGTATGTTTGCAACATGATAGAGGAATTTGTGATGTTAGACATAGCGTGGAATCATACCCTAATTTCAACTGACAGATACCACATCTGACGCAAAGAAATTAAACTATTTAATAGTTGCCTACGTTTTCTTCTGATGTGATCTTGGTGTTAATGGTAGGCAGAGGTGAGGGAAACACCTCTGAAAATGCAATATATTTCAGTTTTAGTGACAGATGAGGTGTCTGCAAAATTATGTCTGCTAGTAAACTAATATGATGAAAATATCTAATGACACCAATATGGCAGATATGAACATTGAGGCATTAGACAAGGCATTTATAAATAATAGCTAGAAACAAGTCTGAACTTCCACACAAAATCTTAATTCAAGCACCTGGGAAAGCATTCTGAATAAGCTACCAGTGTGCCTCTAAAAAGGTAGAAACTTGGACTTAAGCAAATGACATTTCTCCTCTGCAAGCCATTGAGAGAGAGCAGATAAATAACTGCTCACTGCAGCCATACAAAATATAATGTCCCATTTAACACACACAAGTAAAGACAAGAAATAAGTAACTGCGGAGGCCTGTGGAGAAAAGCTCCACATTACAATACATTACATGAGAGTAAAAAGAAGTAGAACATACATACATATGGACAACATGCTGGTGATTAACAAACATACATATACATATATACACACAACAGGACATCATGCTAGTGATTAACATTTCTTACAGTAGACAATCAGAGGTACATTTTTTTCTTTTGCAGTTATAAGTTTTGTAAGGTAAATGTATATGGGTTTGGAAGCTTTCAGAGGAGAAACTGTTTATACATAGCTGTACCCTGGCAAATTCTCTTGGTATGGATTAGCCTGGTAAGTGGCTTGAGCATAGCCAGTTACTTAGAGAGTGGGTTTTCAGGAGTTTTTTTGAATTGATTAAAGGTGGTGGTAGAAGTTATTTGGTTTGGTAGTGTGTACCAAGTTTTGGCAATGGTGTTGGCAAAGAGGTACTTACCAGCTTCGTTTTTATGTTTGATGGCAGTTATGAGGTTCTGGTTACTAGATCTTAAGGGTCTAGTGGGAATGTGGGGCTGAATTAGGTGCTGAAGTGCTGGAGTTATCTCAGGAAGGTAGTAGAGTTTGTGCACCGTAGAGAGTTGATTGAGTAGAAGTATATGAGGCAACTCAAGCCAGTTGAGTTGCTTAAGGGATAGACAGTGGTAGGACCTATAAGAGGCTTCAGTAGCAAACTTGGCAATCTTGTTGTAGCAAGATTCCATTTTATTTAGATCAGTTTGGCAGAGATTGATTAAGATGGGAGAGTCATAGAGGAGGGTGGATATAAGATGAGTCCTTGCGATGGTTACTTTGGTGTATTTTGTCATAAACAGTTTGTTCATGTAGAGATCATCAACTTTTTTATTAACTTTCTTAATGGTTTGGGCTATGTGGATGTCAAACCTCAGGTTATTGTCTATTTCTACGCCTAGCAGTTTAGTGTATGTGGTTGGACTGATTTGAATGTTTTCTCTGGAGCTAATGGTGAAATTATTGTTTAGGGAGGAGCTCTGCCAGGGCTGAAATGAATTAGTTTGTTTTTTTTTTGGGATTAAGAAGAAGTTTGATGTTAGTGAACCAAGTTTTGGCTAGGGTGAAGTTATTTTGGGTAAGGGTTTGCAGTTCACTAAGGGTAGGGGCAGCACATATGAGGGTGGTGTCATCTGCATATTACACTATTGAGGCAGTGGGAGAGGATGAAGAGATCTGATTAGTAAATAGAGAGAACAGCAATGGGCCAAGGAGGGATCCTTGAGGGACTCCCATGGTTACTGGTAACAGGGGGCACAATTGGTCCTGCCATAGGACTGCTTGTTAATGGGCAGATAATTAGCTGTTGAACCATGATATAGAGGAGGGACTTACATTTAGGGTGGATAGGGTATCAAGAAGCAGACTGTGGTTTACCATGTCAAAGGCTTTTGATAGGTCTAAGAATATGGAAGAAACAAATAGACCCTTGTTTCTGTGGTGGTTAGCTTTGTTGGTGAATGATAATAGTGCTGTTGTGGTGCTATGGGAAGGTCTAAAGCCATGCTGGGGTATGGAGAGTAGGTTGTTATTCTAGAGGTACTGTATTAGTTGAGTATGAACAACTCTTTCTAATATTTTGGATAAAGGTAATAGGATTGCTATTGGGTGATGGTTGGTGAGCTCTAAGGAGTTGCCTCCTTTGTGCAGTGGAATTATATATGATGTTTTCCATGAAGTGGGGACTTGACATTCTGAGAGAGATCTGTTTATGAGAATAGAGACAGGATAGGCTATAGCTTCAGCTGAGATCCGAAGGAAGTGTGCTGGCAGCTTATCAGCTGCTAGAGTGGTTGGTTTAAGTTTACCAAGGAGTTTAAATATTGATTTGGTGGATACAGAGTGGAGGTGAAAATTGGGGCTATTGTTTTATATATTGGGGTGGGTTGGGGTAGTTACTGGTGTGGGGCTGCTAGTACAATTGTGGGCATTGGCATGGGTCTGGACTGTTTCAGTAAAGAATTTGTTAAACTGAGTAGGAATGTTTTCCTGGTTGTTTGGAAGCACAGGGGTTGGAGTCGTGGACTTTCCTGGATGCAGTATACCATTTATTGAGGCCCAGAATTTTTCTTGCATGCTTGTATAGTAGCTGGATTTGTCTAGTTTGATTTGTTTTTTGGCTTTGTTACGGAGCTCTACATAGTTTTGTCTCAAAGTAGTGGTTATGTTTTTCTGATATTGAATCCAGGCCTTGTCCCTTTCTTTCATTATAGTTTTAGTATATTTTCTTAGCCATGGGGCATAGTTAGTTTTTATTCTAATGGTTCTAGGGGATGCATGATGATTTAAGAATTTTATGAAGGTTGTGTTAAAGTACTCGATGGCATCGTCTAGAGGCAGATGTTTTAGGGGGGGGTCCAGTTACAGCTTTTTAGAGTATTGATGAGATGTGGTATTTCTATGAGGAAGTTGGGAGTGGCAGAGAAGTATGTAAGAGTGGTACAGGATATGTATGAGGGTAGTGTGACAGTGGTGAGGACTGCAGTGGGAGTGACAGATACGTTTAAGGTGGAGGTGGGATTACATCAAGGATCAGCTCTGAGCCCTTTCTTATTTGCAGTAGTGATGGACAGGTTGACAGATGAGATTAGACGGGAGGCCCCGTGGACTATGATATTTGCAGATGACATTGTGATCTGTATTGAGAGTAGGGACCAGGTTGAGGAGACCCTGGAGAGGTGGAGATATGCTCCAGGGAGGAGAGGAATAAAGGTCAGCAGGGCTAAGACAGAATATATGTGTGTAAATGAGAGGGAGGGTAGAGGAATGGTTAAGATGCAGGGAGTAGAGTTGGTAAAGGTGGATAAGTTTAAGTACTTGGGATCAACAGTTCAGAGTAATGGTGAGTGTGGAAGAGAGGTGAAGAACAGAGTACAGGCAGGGTGGAATGGGTGGAGAAGAGTGTCAGGAGTGATTTGTGACAGACAGGTACCAGTAAGAGTGAAAGAAAAGGTTTACAAGAGGGTAGTGAGACCAGCTATGTTATATGGGTTGGAAATGGTGGCATTGACAAAAAGGCAGGAGTCAGAGCTGGATGTGGCAGAGTTAAAGATGTTAAGATTTGCACTGGGTGTGACTAGGATGGACAGGATTAGGAATCAGTATATTAGAGGGTCAGCTCAGGTTGGACAGTTTGGAGACAAAGCAAGAGAGGCGAGATTGCGTTGGTTTGGACATGTGCCGAGGAGGGATGCTGGGTATATTGGGAAAAGGATGCTAAGGATGGAGCTGCCAGGTAAGAGAAAAAGAGGAAGACCTAAGATAAGGTTTATGGATGTAGTGAGAGAGGACATACAGGTGTTTGGTGTGACAGAGCAAGATGCAGAGGACAGGAAGAAATGGAAACAGATGATCCGCTGTGGTGACCCCTAACGGGAACAGCCAAAAGAAGATGATGATGATGATATCAGTAGCTATAAAGGTTTTTTTTTGTTTCTAACTACTCTGAGGATAGGTTGGTTGATGGTTTGGGATCTGTTCCCGATTAGGTAGTTGGATGATGGTCACTTAGGGTATCTGGAAGACAACCAGATTGCTGTGCAAAAGCGGGGTCAGATACCAGGATCCAGTCTAAGACGGACTGGTGTTTGGAAGTTTTTTCAATTCGAGTGGGGGTGGTTATAGTTTGGGTAAACCTGTGTAGGTTTATGAAGGCAGAGGGGTTATGGCTGGAGCAGTGAAGCCAGTCAATATTGAAGTCTCCTAATAGTATGGTTTCATGTGGAAGGGAGTTGGAGGTCCAATTAAGTAGGCTTTCCATTACAGTGATGTTATTGCCTGGTGGTATATAGCCACCTGCAATAATTATATGTTTATTGGAACTTATTTTTAATTTGGCAAGGATTAGTTCTACATCTTTGAATTTATGGGTATTGTAATCTAGTTGTTCTAAGGCAAGATGATTTTGGAATAATTAAGTAAACTGTGGTAAGTAAAAATTAAGTAAACTGGTGGTAAAATCTCAAAAGTATATAATGAAGTGCTTTTCTAAGGAAAGTTTAGCATGAAGACAAAGGTTTTAAGCTGCACAAATGTATTCATATGGAGAAAGAACTGTAAGGATTGTTATAGATACACTTTCGAACATATTGAATGATTACGTACAGATTTATGCATGTGTGTGTATATGTGTGTGTGTGTGTGAAGAGACTTATAACATTAGCAGTGACACATACATATAAATAGAATAGAAAGACCAGATTAACCAGTGTTAATTCCAGGCAGTTTGTTATACCTTAAAAGAATGACATAGCCAGTTTCATTTTAGCATTTAGTTATAATAAAAAGTGAATCAGTTATATGTAATTAATAATATGGTTTTAAATAAAAACTCATGCTTACACCTAGATGGTGCAGTAAGATAAGGAGTTCATGTTTCTTAGATGCAATTATGGATAATACAGATAGAATGTAGTCTGTGCAGATGTCGACTAGCCTATACTAATCTGGCTGAAGTCAAAATGAAGAGAAACTTGTGCACTCCAAATTTTTGCTTCATGTTTTAACATATTAGAAAACATCATTGCCTATGCATTTTCTGTGTTCTCAACATTCTTAACAGCCTTGTTATTGGAGCATTTATGTTTTTGTTTTTGGTCCTTGTATTTGCACCACCACATAGGTGGACTACAGAGTGTTTTTGACTTTTTTAAGTCAAAATGCAGGTTTTATTTGGCTCTGCAGAGGAGATTATCATGACAAGTTCTGGTTTTCTGCTGTTTTCCGAAAGTATTAGTAATATGTTTACAAGCTGTCACTACCACTGTTATATATGTAATAAAAATCTGTAGAAAAGATAGTTATTATGAGTATTGTAAATGGACAGCTGGCAGTAAGAATGTGGTTCCATGTCACTTTATAGCATGCCCAGACTTTACTTTAGAAACCTTTGAAATGTAACAGGGTATAGTAGTTTAACAAAAAACAGCACAGAACCACACTGTTCTTATAAACAAGAAATAGCATTTACAACACATAGAACTGAATTATTAAGCCTCCTTTAGGACCAACCTGGACATGCAACATTCATCTTCTATGAGAATAATCACTAGGTTTCTTGTAGAACATGGACAAAGTGATGATGGTCTAAAAAGTATTACTTCAAACTTAAACAGAGATCCATGGTATGAACTGCAACAGGCAACCTTAATTAGAAAAGCAGATAATTTTACATAATTCATAGTAAAAGCAATGATCATGGTAAAGCAATGTGTAATATTTTGCTGCTGATAAAAACTCAGTTGCAGTGTTTTCACAAGTGCTAAAATGATTTGACATGACTCAAACATAAATATTTTGCTATACATTTTGTGATCATGGGGAAGTAATGTGAAACATTTTAAAATTATCACAAGAAAGCAACATACAGCATTTTATTTTTCAATAAAAAGTTGCATTATTTTCTTAAATACCAAAAGTGCAGCAAACAACTGATACTTGTCTTATCTGTGTCAAGCTGAACTTTCTTGCTTTCTAATACAAGACTGGTGGGAAACATTTAATTATGACAAAATGACTTGGTAGATAATTAAGAAAGTGAAATGGCAGCAGCTTTACTTCTTCTGAAGCACAGGCGTGCAGCAGTTTGCATTCCTGCCTCTGTCCTTGGATCTCCAGTTTGGTGTGCCATCTGTGATGAGTATTCATGTTTGAAACACATGAAACAACAAAATATATCCCAAAACAACCAGGTTGATGAACAAAAGTAACAGCTGGACTGTAGTGAATAAATCCGTTTAATAAATTCTGGTACCTCGGCCTTCGCCTTCTCATGGAATAAATTTAATGCAAAATACAGTCACTTATAAATCATCCAAACATTTACATAATTTACTTAATAAATCAATTAAATAATTAATTTCTTAAAGCAACAAATACTTCCTAACCCATAAAAACTTTTCTTACTACTACTTTTGTTCATCAACCTGGTTGTTTTGGAGTATTCATGTTTCCCAGTGTCTGTGTGGCATTTCACTTGTTTGTCCAGTTCCTTTCTACATACCAGTGATGTAGGTGAGTTGGTAATCTACTCCAATTTTCCCTTGGATGTACATGCTGTGTGTGGTGAATGAGCATATAAATGTGTCTAACAATAGTCTGGTATTCTATCCAAGAATAATTTCTCTGCTTTGTGCTAATAAAATAATTGGTTAGACTCTAGCTCCCTATGACCCTCAAATTGGCTGATGTAGGTAATAAGAAAATTAATAAATATTCCATGGCAAGATACATTTTCTCCTCTTTACTGTCTGCAAACTCCCAATGCTGATGCTACAGGCTACAGCTAATAACATCAGTCAGAGTTTCATGGCTTTCTATTTACTACAGCCATATAGACAACAAATCAAAGAGCAAAGGTTCTGTCATTCAGACCAAGCAGAACACCCAGCAATTAAGTGTTGAGTGGTTTGCTTGCAACCATAGGTTGCTGCTACTTCAAATAATCAGAGTGTTGATTTAGCTTGATGAAAAAATGATAAATGAGAAGTCAATAAAGTACCCTTCACTACCTTCATTGCTAAAGCTGCTTTCCCGATGCTGGCTTCTGCTGTGCCTTCCCCGTTTGAAGTTAAACACTATCCAAAGTGGAACTGCTGCCCATGATAACAATACTAAATCATTAATTCTTTAAAACAAAAGATTTTATACTAAAATGTAAAAAACTATCCCGTGAGCGTCCTAAATTAAGTTCTTATTAAGCTGTTAGAAACTTATTTGCTGCACAAGGTGGTATAACACACATTTTGGAGACAGACAGCTGACAGTAATGTAAACAACGAATCCCACTACAGCAGAGTGTTTGAAAAAAGTAACGAAGAGCGGTACAAAAGTATCAGTTGACGTACTGCTAAGTTTATGCATGGAACTCACCCCAACGCTATAACCAACGCACGAGATTAAACACCTTGTTTACTGCCACTACGATCAAAGTTGAACTCTTGTTGCTCGCTTGCATTCTGAAAATGCTGCTTTTAAATGCTGGCTTCTGCTTCCTGCTCGCACTACCGGAAGTGAGCTCCTTGAGCTCAATTCCGACAGGCTGGTAGCCCTGAGGGACCTGATGTCATTGCGCACGTGATGACATCAGCGCCAACGCCGCAAAATGTAAATACAAAACCAAAGTCCGGTTTTGAATGGAATTTCTAACCGGACAACTTTTCAAAAAACCGGACAGTCCGGTCAAAAACCGGACATCTGGCAACCCTACCAGCTGCAGGCTGAATGCAGGCTTGATGTTCCTTGAATACATGGCACTGGATCTCCAGAATATAGAAAAGTGGAAATCTGGTATTGATGTCCAGGTGGATAAACTGTAAACAGAATCCTGCTGTGGTGTGCCTAAAATCTGCTACTTTTAAGTACTATGTCTATGTCTGACTTTTTTTCTGTTACACCTGACCGTCCTCGATTTTATACCTCCCAACCTTTCCTCCCAACCACTGCTAAGGCTATTTTCATACCTCCTCAGTCAGGCACTTACTGAATTGCCTGCAGCTGTACAGATGAATATTTGATGTTACTAAATTAAGGATCAGTTTGGATTAAAAAGTTGTGGTTAAATCCAGGATGTGTATTACACAGTGGTAGTAACAATGATACAGGCCAACAAGACTAATGATACAATCTAAATTTTTTGAACACTCAAAATTTAAATAATAGAACTAAAACTTTACATGTTTGCTTTTTAACTTTATCTGCATTACAATACATTTTTATGACTGTAGGAGAAGACAATAATCTTATCTAGCCTACACTTTGTATGTTTAACATTCTACCTCCTCTCCATGTATATCTTCCTCTTACCCTTTTTCCTACCTGTCTCATGCTCACTTAAATGCCTCTATAGATTGCTTTTCCCACTGCCCTCTCTGGTACTCCATTCCATGCATCTGCAACCTCCTCTGTGTAGAAATTTATCGGTAACACATGGCAGAGTAAGTACCTAGACTCAGCTCATGACCACTTTTTCCTCCTCTGTCTTTCCTGTTAAGATGACCACTTCACATCTCCTTTCACATGACATTGTTTACCAATAGCATGCCCCCTCTGTCTTTTCTGGTCTCTTCTCTCTTCTGGATCTGGTCCCATCCCTTCTCCAGCATATTTTCCTTGTTACATTCCTCTGGAATCCTTCCAGTAGCCTAATGTCTGTTTCATTGAATGGCCTCTAGAACTGTACATAGTACTCAAACAGGCCATTAAAGGGTGGAGTATAACCTGTTTGCTTATGGAGTCTATCCCATGATGGGTACATCCAGCATTCTCTTTCTGGCTGCTGCTGCTGCTCTGTCACTGGGTCCTGTCGGTCCAGTCCCCACGTGATCAGCATCCCTGATCCTTTATCCTTCTGTTTTGCAATCAGTACAACTACCTTAGCTGATATTTTACATGAGTTGTTTTGGCCCAAGTGCAATACTTTGTATTTGTTTGCAGTGAATGTCAGTTGTCACCTTCTTGTCTACATGGTCATCCTTCCCAGATCCTTTTGCAGGCTCTTCCCCCTATCTTCCATTGCTTTACTTATCTTTTCTTATCAGTGAAGAGGTTGATCCAGGACAAAAGACTGATTCTTCTGACACATGCCAGTGTTTTCTCATTCCTAGCATTTGTCATCTTACCTTACCCTACCATTAAACCACATAGCAATTCATTTCCACAGTCTTGGACCTGCTTTCGACACACTCATGTTTTCTTGTTTGCTGCCTGTGTGGAACTGAGTCTAAAAGTGTTACTAAAGGTCCAGGTAGACCTCACTTATTGGCCATCCTGGTTCTTCTCAGGATTCGATCCACTGAGTTCCCACGTCACTGTTATGATAACAAGTGTGTACTTTCTTGGATTTTTTTCTCTTCCCCCTTGTAGAAAGGCACCACTCATACTGTCTTCTAGTCCTCAGACACTTAACAGTGATCTGTTGGAGAGCTCTGTCAGGAGGTTTCTCAGAAAACACTGACCACATTTTTGAGGACTCTGGGTGGAAGATCATCCAGTCCTTGTGCTTTATTCCTCCTAAGAGCAGCCAGTTCACTCTTCCTGTTCTCTGTCACCCTGTGTGTGTGTGTGTGTGTGTGTGTGTGTGTGTGTGTGTGTGTGTGTCTGTGTGTATGAATATATATATATCTATTTATGGATCTACTGTCTTTTAACAAATTTATGTTTCAATGAAATGTAACTCCGCTAATGCATTTACACGAAAGTGCATTTCAACTAAAACACACTTTAATGTAAATCCATTAAAAAAAAAAAAACACTTAAAACACTTTTATGCAGGGGGGCAAGCCCCCATGCACTCCCCATACCCCCCTACTTTAACATTATCACTCCGAGATCGCACTACAGTGGGGAAAAGGGAATGTTCCCTCATCCTCAGTGTACTACGATCTCAACAACAGTCCGCTTAGTAGTTGTACATCAACACTAACCGTTGATGTACAACTAAGTTAACATGCAAACCACATGTTTTTCTTTATTTAACCACTTTATTTTTTTATTTTTACCTACTTATGTGAAAGTGCGTTTTTGATAAAACACACTTTTGTGTCGCGAATTTCACGTTTCGGTGAAACAGAAATTCTCCAAATTCAAGAAGATCCATATATATATATATATATATATATATATATATATATATATATATATATATATATATATATATATATATATATATATATATATATATATATAGATGTATATATATATATATATATATATATATATATATATATATATATATATATATATATATATATATAGATATATACATAAAATATCCTAGTATCTACTTACTCTTCCATTCTTCTCTGCTTCTGCTTCTGTCCTAGAATGGCACCCTTCTCTTGCTTCCCTTTGTAAGGACTGAAGTAATGTATTACTTCATTACATTTCCTTTTCTCCCTAATTTTCTGAGAACTTTGATCTGTCTTTTGTGTTTTGCTCAAGCCTGGCCATTTCTATTCATTCCTTTTTGTTTTCAGCTGCTTGCTTACCAGGTAAGTGAACTGGTTAGCTGCAGACTTGCCACACGAGCAATGGCAATAAATATTTTTAACATTTAAATCGTGTGTGCGTAAGGACTTTGGCCTATCATGCCATTCATCATGCATGTATATGTTACCGGAAAAAATAAATGCAAATGTAGTAGATATACAGAGCTATGTTATAAAGTACTGTATACTGTACAAAATAAGTTCTTTCTGCCTATCATGGGTGGCGTGTACTTTATAGGTTGAAAACTCCAGGCTCTCCATCCCAATATAAAGTTTATCCAAACAGTACATATTTTGTTTATTGAATTTCAGCTTCAACTTTGCTTTGTGTTTTGAATCACCCAGGAGTGATGTTATTATACAATAAAAAATCTAATATGACTTATTGCTTAAGTACTTAGTTCATGTTGAGCTAGAGATACTTACTTTATCCCAGTGTGAACAGATTTGTATCCAGTTCTGTATAGCTCCATAATGACATGCAGACTTTTGTAAGACCTTTGTTCATGCACTGGTATGACCTTTACTTATGCACTGGTCCCAGTATGCCCCACCTCAACCTCATTGATCATCTGCATCATATGATGGCAAGGACGGGGCTGGCAGTATTTCTGATATTTCTGAAAAACAAAAACCCATTAGATGCCTTTGTAGACTTTCTTGCCTTATTCATTAGAAACACTGAAGATTTTTAAAATCTATGTCTCCAGGGGACAAAGCATCACTGTCCAATTTGTATGAAACGGTCAGTCATATGGCATCTGCAACATTGTTAAGAGAAAAAGTTTTAAAACATACTGTTATTTGTCTTTTTCCTCTTCTTGCAAAGTGAACATGTTATTTGTTGGGATATGCCTATCAAAGATGGGCCTCATCTGTGAACAAAATGCAGCATTGCTTATGAACCTGAATAATAACTGTTTTCTGCATTTCAGAATAAAGAGACTTGGTTATAGCTCAGTGAAGCCTGGGATAAGGACGCACGGCCGAGTAAGAGTTAATTTACTGAAGCAGGCTGTGTGTCCTGGAAAATTTGAGCTACCATTGTTGAACTGAACATTCTGTACTTCTTGAACATTCTGTACTAACTGTTGGTTTGAGGTGATTTGTGATAAACATGTTTACCACAGGTGTTTTTCATAGCCAACTGTCAACGGTCAGAAATGTAACAAAAAGTTGTTTTGCTTGCAGTATAAAAGTTGATGTCAGTAAACAAGTTGACCAGAGGAGATCATCTTGGCCAACATGCTGTGTAATCTGGTTAGCTGCTAATAAAGAAGTTTTTCATCACCTGAGGCAGATGTGACTCGTTTGAATTTTTCTTCTGACATTTTGGTCCTTCGGACCGGAAACCGCTTCGAAGATACGGATCAGACCGACAGAGAGACCAAAAAACCTGTGCAGGTGAGGGTTTCTCATCTTAAGATTCCCTCGACTGAAAGCCCTCCAACTGATTTGTCGTTGAGAGGAGGCCGGCCGCTTTCTGATCCCTATCTAAGGGACGGTTTCTGAATGAAAAGGGGAAACAGAGTCTCATCTGGTTCAGGTAGGATGAAAAATGAATTTTCTTTTAATTTAATTTAACCTTGTCGACAAGGGTTTTATTTTTAGTTAAGGGTGGGTAAGATTACTTGTTAAGATTATTTTATTAGGATCACCCATTAAGATAGCCCCATTTTATAATAAGCCCTGTAAAATAATTTTGATACAGTCCTAAAATAAAAAATCTAGGGGAAACATGGGTTCGAGTTGCTGCAAGTGTGAGAGTGATGCCTGTTTAAATATTGATGCTAAGTATATGAAAGGTTTAAACAAAAATAATGTTAAATTTTTGAAAAAGTGGAAGTTGAAATATGATTTTGATGGTACCCTGAATAAGAATGCCTGTGCAAAATTGGTTAGAGATTTGAAAAGAGATGTGGGAACTAGAACTAAAAAGCAAAGACAATTGGGATTTCCCCAAGCACAAAAATGGTTAGAAGAAGCAAATAAACTAGCTATAAAAGAAAAACAGTGCCAGGAAAAAGAAAAAAATAAATCAAAAGGGATCACTGGTGCCAAGTGGAAAAGTAGATTTATTTTTAGATAAGGAGGATGAACATTCAGTTTGTGCAGTACAAAGGCAGGCAACTGCCCCACCGTATGGGGAAATTGCTGCTGCCGTACCAGCGGAACCTTATCAGTCTGAAGATGTGGGATCTGTACAGCAGGGTGGGTTATTGGCTGCTCAAGGAAGCGTTGTGACCCCTCCAATTTACCCACAAATTCCCATAGTACCCAAGGTTGCTTTGCAACAGGTAGACTAACCTATGCAGTTAAGGTCAGGACCAGCAGGGCAAGGACGTTGGGCCATTAAACTTTCTGACTACTCAGAAGCTCTTCCCTTAATACAAGTTGCAAACCCACAAGCAGGGGATGTTGGACAAGAGCCAACTATTTTAGTTTATCGTCCCTGGGCTAGAGAGGATATAAAATGAGCTACAGATGGTACTCCTCATCCCAAGGTTAATTTTCAAAAGTTTTCTGAGGACATAGTTAGTATGCATTTAAGTTATCATCTAAACGGTTTGGAAGTAGAACAAGTAGTGCGACAAATCCTGGGTCCAGATTGGCACTTAGTTTGTGGTACTTGGACATGTAAGGCAGATGACGGCACTACATTAAAGCATAATTCTGGGGTGTTAGACACGCGAGTCACTGATCTGTTAAAGAGAATTTCTGATAAGTGGCGTCCAAGAGCAGATTGGACAGTAATAAATCAGTGCATCCAAAATGATGATGAATCTGTAGATCACTATATTGTAAGATTGACAGAAGTGTTCAATAACCATTGTGGAATGATGATTCCGCAGGATCAGACCAATGATAGTCCGTATGAACAGCAATTGAAGAATGCTTTTCTTAAGGGTTGTAGGGCTCCAATAAGTAGTTTTATAACTAAGCATATGGTAGATCATAGAACATGTAGACTGCAACCTTTGTTTGAATATGCACGGCATGCTGAACGACATTTTAATTTAAAAAAGAAAAAGAAAGTACAAGTGTTAGCAGTAGGGGATGATGGTAGTATATTCTTGGTACAGGACCAAAGGGGGCAAGAGCGCCATGGTGGCATAAAAAAACGTGGAGTCCCGAAATGGGACACGTTAAATAAACCGGGTGGACAGTCAGAGGAATATGAGGGGAGGTTAAAACGTGGAGAATGTTTTAAGTGCGGTAGATGTGGGCATTTTGCTGCTGACTGTGAAGAGTGGCAACATCCCCCACAGCTTACGAACAAGGGCTCTGCATGACAATATGATAGTAAAGGAAGGCGCCAAATTCATTATTGTGATTATTGTAGAGAAGAAGAAAGTGAGAATGATTGTGATGATGATGAGGCAGACACTCTCTGCGATGAATGTCAGAACACTCAGAAGGAAGGGCGGGATTGTGACTGTGAAGTCATAAACCTGGCAAATTTGGGTATTGCTATGCATCTAGATCAAAAACCCATGATAGAGTTTTTGGTTGAGGGACAGAAAGTGGAGTTTTTATGTGATTCAGGTGCATCGCGTACACTTTTAGGTCCAGCAGTTCTGCCTCCGAACTGCGAAACAGATGAGTTTGTCTTTGTGAAAGCAGCAAACGGGAAAATCTATAAGGAACCACTGTCACATCCTCTATTGTTCACAGATCCGCAAACAAACCAAACTGTTAGGTGTAGGGTAATTATATCGAAAGCGGATGGCTTGGTGGTACAGGGAGTACAAGTCTTGTTTTACTGGTATAGCCAGGACTTGATTTCAAATGAGCCGGGGAGGGTTGATACAGATTTGATCAACCTAGCTTTAAGTAAATCTAGGAGCGGATCACCGCAGGTTGCGGTGCACTTACATTGTACAATGTTCTACAGAAAGGCCCCTGGACCGGATAAAGAATTTGAAAAAGAATTCTTTAAGCACAAATGTGCAAGGATAATTTTGAATGATATGTTTTGGGATACGCAAGGTAATACAGTAATGACCTGTATTCTGACCAAGGAAATGAGTTCTTTATATCGCTCAGGTTATAGCCCACATATTTCAATTACTAAAGCGGTGGGGACACATTGGGTAGATTTGTCGAAAAAGGTAACGAATTGGGACACAATGTCCGAAAGTCAATTGAAAGATCAACAGATCCAGGTACAAAGATTAAATTGGGTGACTTGGGTACACCCAAGTGTACACCTCAGGGATGACAAAACAGAAAGGGCATGACAAATCCTTCTAACTCAAGAGGAAGATAGTGCATTAAGTGCCTTGCCTGTAGATTTATGGTCAAAAGGTAAAGGGGATGTAGGACTGATGAAAACAGCAGGTGAAGTTTGTATAACTCCAAAGTCTGGTTTTAGACCTCGTAAGCACCAATACCCGCTAAGTAAACAAGCAGAGAAAGAAATTAAGCCAGTCAATGAGCAGCTAAAACAGGTAGGAATTCTTGTTAAATGCCCAGATTCGCCCTGCAATACTCCGTTGTTTCCTGTAAAGAAACCGGATGGGTCATGGAGGTTGGTTCAGGATTTCCAAGCAGTTAATTCAGCTGTTATCCCAAGAGCATCATTGGTCCCTGACCCCTATACATTACTTAATGATTTACTACCTCAGCACAGATATTTTTTTGTCATAGATATAAGCAATGCCTTTTTCTCCATACCACTACATAAGGAGAGTAGATTTTGGTTTGCATTCACTTATCAAGGTAAAAGATACACCTACACCAGATTGCCACATGGTTATTGTGAGAGTCCAACAATATTCGCACAAGAAATGGCTGCGAATTTAGCTCAGTTTGTTCCCCCAGAGGGAAGCCAGGTTCTGTTGTATGTAGATGATATGTTGTTGGCCTCACCCATGCAGGAAAGTTGTAGGAAGGATACCCTTGCCCTTCTTAGTTTTTTAGCTGAGCAAGGACATAAAGTAAATAAAGAGAAGTTACAGTTGTGGAAAGCACAAGTAAAGTACTTGGGTTATTTAATTTCGCAGGCAGGTAGACAATTGGAGAACAAAAGAAAACAAGCAATTCTTGAAGTACCTATGCCTACGACTAAGCGGGAGATGATGTCCTTTTTAGGTGTGACTAATTTTTGTAGAAGTTGGATCCCTAACTATGCTGAGGAAGTAGGGCCATTGACCGCACTAATATATGACACTCCCATGGCAGCTAAAAATGATATACAGTGGACAGATAAGGCAATACAGGCATTTAATAGAATTAAGCAATTGATAGCAGGATCCTCTGCTTTGGGTTTTCCGAACTATTCTAAGCCGTTTGTACAAATGGTTGATTGTAAGGGAGGATATATGACTTCGGTTCTGGTACAAGTACATGGGGATAAACAGAGACCGATAGCTTTCTACTCCTCCAGATTAGATCCTGTTGCAAGGGCATTGCTGCATTGTGTTCAAGCTGTAGTGGCAGCCGCCATGGCAGTACAAGCCTCAGCATCATTAGTTTTGTTTCACCCATTACAATTGCGGGTTCCACATTCAGTAGCTACTATACTTTTGCAAGATAAGATAACCTTTTTATCTCCTAGTCGACATTTGTCATGTATGACAGTGCTGCTGACACAGCCTCATATGACCATAGAAAGATGTACTACTCTTAATCCGGCAATACTTTTGCCGACTCCAGAAGAAGGTACTCCACACGTTTGTTTAGAGAGCATTCATGACAAAGTGCTTCCCCGACCAGATTTAATGGATATTCCATTGATAGATTCTGATCTCAGTTTGTTTGTAGACGGATCAGCAAAGAAAGACACTGTAGGAAAAACACTAGGAGGGTATGTTGTCACCACAGAAACTGAAGTTTTGGAGGCAAAAAGATTGTCAAACATTTATTCTGCACAAGCAGCTGAGTTGGTGGCTTTGACTCGAGCTTGTACCTTAGGGGAGGGTAAAAAAGTGACAATTTATACAGATAGTCAATATGCTTTCTCCACTGTGCATGTTTTCGCTCAACAATGGAAGAATAGGGGAATGGTTACTGCGACAGGCAAACCAATAAATCACAGAGATTTAATTTTACAGTTGTTAGATGCAGTGCAACTACCACTTCAGATAGCGATATGTAAATGTTCCGCACATACCAACAGAAAAGATCCTGTCTCCAGGGAAAATGCACTTGCTGATATGGCTGCAAAAAAGGCAGCTCAAGAAAATGATTTGCTTTTGCATGACAATGATTTAGAGCCCGGACACCTCTTAGACTTAGAAACACTAAAAGTAATGCAAACATTGACAACACAGAAGGAAAAATGTCGTTGGGTAAAATATGGTATCACTCAACAGGATGGGTTGTATAGGGCATCAGATGGCAAAATGGTATTACCCTCAAACCTTTTTAGGTATGCGGCATTGGTTAGCCATGGACCTGCCCATGTAGGAGTACAGATGATGATTCAAATAGTGTCTAAGGCATTTTGGTGTAAGGGGTTTTCAACTTATGCAAAGCAATTCTGTTTATCTTGTTTATTATGTGCAAAGTATCATGCTCAGGGGGGAGTTAAAAAGTCTCAGCAGGCATTCCCTACCCCTCCATATCCATTCCACACACTCTGTGTGGACTTTATTGAATTGACACCCTTAGAGGGAAAAAGGTTCTGTTTAGTCATTATTGATGCTTTTTCTAAATGGATAGAAGCTTTTCCAGTAAAGCACCCGAATGCACAAACAGTAGCAAAACTTTTGACTACAGAATTAATTCCCTGATTTGGTTTACCAAGATGCATTTACAGTTATAATGGGTCTCATTTTGTTAACCAGATTGTTCAGAAGTTGGGTCAAGTGTTTCAAATTGATCTTAAATATCATTGTGCTTACCATCCCCAATCAGCTGGACTGGTGGAAAGACACAACGGTGTCTTGAAGAGTAAGCTCCACAAACTGATGGCAGAAACACATAGATCATGGATTGCGTGCCTTCCTTTGGCGCTCCTGTATATGTAAATCTCACCTTCCTACAAAGGACTTACACCATTTGAATTTTTGTTGGGGAGACCATATTACGTCCCACAGTGGCAAGGATTGTTGCCAGCGGAACATGAGGGGGGTGAGGATCTAGTGGATTATATGAAGAAGCTGCTAAATGTCAAATCTCTTGTAACCAATGACTCCTTTGCAGATTCCAGAAATGAAACCTTGTTAAGCGTGGCACCCGGGGACTGGGTGTGGATCCGAATTGTGAAGAGAAAGAATTGGTCATCCCCCAGGTGGGAAGGCCCATACCAAGTACTTATCTCGACACCTACGGCTGTAAAGATTGCTGAGAGGACTTTGTGGATTCATATCACCCACTGTAAAAAACCCAAGGCTCTTCCTTCTACCATTGATATTGGTCAAACTCCACCTGACCTCTGAGCGCAAAGTCTGGCTACAAAGGGGGATTAGCCCAATAGGGGTTAGTTCGTCTCAAACCCAGTGAAGAAACCAACAGAGCGAGGTAGTCCTTAGGGAGGATGGCCATGTTCAACTGGTACTTGAACTGTCACATGATGATGATTTTGGTGGCGAAAGTAAATATGTCCATACGAGAAGGAACAGTTGCAAGAGAAAAAGGAATGGTGGTGCTGCAAGCGCAAACAGGTGTTACTACTGTGTTTAAGGTGAAACTTTGTAAAGGAATTTTGGACTGTTCTAAATGGAACAATGATAATTTCTTGACTCATGCAAAATACTTGTGCAATAGAGACTGTACGTCCTGGTCAAATGTTTGGTGGTCAACAGATGTGAATGGATGGGAAACAAGTGGTGCAGTGATACCAGAGAAAGATAAAAGCAGGCAACAAAGAATAAAAATTGTGCATTTCCAAGGTACCGAAGTAATTGCTATAACCATTGTGTCATCACAATAAAGTGATTCAGTAGTTTATGGAATCGGAGTGTCCCTTCCAACTAGAACTGATCCTTTGGGGACCCTCCAACTTGAAGTACAAAGCCTTAAGAATGCGACAAGTAAAGCAAATGTTGCCTTCACAGAAGAAGAACAATTGTTACTCGAGATGGGATTCGTACACCATAATGAATGGTTATCTTGGGTTAGATATAGTACCCGAGAAGCACATCTTGAGAACTGTATTTCTTGTGCTGAAGGTAAACAGCAATTAGCAACAGTCCCATTGATGCAAGATGAAGGTAACCTAACATGTCTGTTAAAATTATTCTTCAACAGAACTGAAGATAAATGCAAAAATGAAACTCAGCGTTTTCCAGTCATAAGCAAAGTTGAGAAACCGCCTGCAGCTGTTTCCTATCCAGGTTCATATATGTGCATTTCCAGAGATGGCACAGGGAAGAATTATGGCAATATGGGACAGAACTATTGCAATGTTACTGTGAATGGCAATGAGAATCCATTTCTGGAGAACCAAACTCATAGTTTAGCAGACGTATGGTGGTTATGTGGAGACAACAAACTCAGATCAAGGCTTACGATTCCCTGGAGGGGAACTTGTGCACTTGTAAAGTTAATTCTGCCATTCTACATTTTCCCAGTTCCAGCAAGCAATTTTGTAAGAGAACCTGAAATAAAGCCGAAGTGGTTGAGTAGGAGAAAAAGAGAGGCACCAAAGCAATCCTTCGATAAAGGTGTCTACATCGATAGCATTGGTGTACCAAGAGGCGTACCTGATGAATACAAAGCAATAAACCAAATAGCAGCTGGTTTCACATCCATCTTTGTCTGGATTCAACCTAATAAGAATGTGGACTGGATCAACTACATTTACTATAACCAGCAGCGTTTTGTGAACTATAACAAAGATGCATTGAAAGGAATTGCTGAACAACTGGAGGCCACTTCACAGGTGGCATGGCAGAATCGAATTGCATTGGATATGCTCCTGGCCAAAGAAGGAGGAGTTTGCAAGATGTTTGGGACTTTCTGTTGTACGTATATTCCAAACAATACTGTGCCTGATGGAAGTATCACTCGAGCTTTGAAAGGTTTGGAGATGTTATCTGAAGAATTGGCAGAGAACTTTGGGGTAAGTAATCCCTTTACAGACTTTCTACAAGCATGGTTTGGAAAATGGAGTCATCTCATCAGCAGTTTCCTGGTGTCCGTTGGAGTTGCTGTGGCTATCGTGGTGGTATGTGGTTGTTGTTGTATACCCTGTATCAGAGGTCTTCTACAAAGACTGGTTGATACTGCTGTTACGAAGACGATGTACCAGCAATTACAACAGACTGGTGAAAGTGAATACATTGAAATGTGACTTTTTGCAAATGTTTTTGAAGTTTAAAAGTTTGTCTTGCCAATGAAGTAATGTATGCAAAGAAAAACTTAGTTTTTACCATATATTGCTGAAATAAAAAGACAAATAAAAAGTGTTTTCAGGGGGGAAATGTTAAGAGAAAAAGTTTTAAAACATATTGTTATTTGTCTTTTTCCTCTTCTTGCAAAGTGAACATGTTATTTGTTGGGATATGCCTATCAAAGATGGGCCTCATCTGTGAACAAAATGCAGCATTGCTTATGAACCTGAATAATAACTGTTTTCTGCATTTCAGAATAAAGAGACTTGCTTATAGCTCAGTGAAGCCTGGGATAAGGATGCACGGCCGAGTAAGAGTTAATTTACTGAAGCAGGCTGTGTGTCCTGGAAAATTTGAGCTACCATTGTTGAACTGAACATTCTGTACTTTTTGAACATTCTGTACTAGCTGTTGGTTTGAGGTGATTTGTGATAAACATGTTTACCACAGGTGTTTTTCATAGCCAACTGTTAATGGTCAGAAATGTAACAAAAAGTTGTTTTGCTTGCAGCATAAAAGTTGATGTCAGTAAACAAGTTGACCAGAGGAGATCATCTTGGCCAACATGCTGTGTAATCTGGTTAGCTGCTAATAAAGAAGTTTTTCATCACCTGAGGCAGATGTGACTTGTTTGAATTTTTCTTCTGACAAACATGCACTCAAGAACCGTTGGAAAACGGCTCTTGAGTCAATAGGTGCAGCAGCAAATCTGAGTGCTTTCACTCTGATGAATGTTGTATCTTTTAAAGATGACGTATTGTTTTTACTTTTGTAGCAGAACAACACCATAGCAAACTTTTTCTTTTAGAACCACTTACCTTATTTCTAATATGGCTTCTGCTGTACCAATATGCCCTGTTACAAAGTGCATTTTTAAAGTGAAGCTCTTCTAATGTTACAAACTGTTTTTTTTTTGCTACGCTTTCTATATGTAACATGAAGGTGTGGCATGTTCATTAATGTTTAGGGCCCCCACAGGGGCTTTACATTTATTTATTTGTTTTATTTTACATTTGTTTAGTCAGGAGGTCCAACTGGACAGCGCTGTCTCCTTTCAGTGAAGGCCCGGGTAGAAAAGCTCCAGGCCAATTGCTAACATACTACACATAAAATATTTACATGAGCATTGTGGTTTATACATACAATTATGAAATATTGCACATGACATATAATTGCATAAGATATTTACATAAGCATAGTGGTTTAGACATACAATTAAAATTATAGCAGGTAGTAACATATGATTGTTGTTCATACAGTAGGTTTAGTAGAGATAATCTTGAAAATGTACAGAAGCAAAGACAAGAAAGGAAAAACTAAAAAACTAAAAAATAAATAAATAAAAAATACTAGCCAGATAATCTTCAAGATGTAATGAAGATAAGAGAAGAAAGGAAAAACTAAAAATACTAGCCAGTTTGCCAGTTTGTCAAAGGAGAAGAATATAGACTAGTCCATATGAGGTTCATTGATATTTTAAGGGAAAGCTTTTCAACTTATTCTAGGGTAGAGTTAGTGGGTATAGATGGGATGGTGGGGAGTAGGCAGCAGTGAGCTGGTAAGTAACATGTGATAATAAATATAGTGCACCTGTGGGAGTTTTAAAGAAGAGGTGGGATAGTGGGTAGGGGAAAGGTATTAGAATATGTCAGCCAGGTGTTAGGCAGTTGCATGTCCAGGAGTCGTTTAGATGGGAAACAAGCTGTTTTTTGAATTTGGTTTTGTTAGGTTGTACCATGATTTGTAATGGTAGGGAGTTCCAAGTCTTGGCAATGTTGCTAGAATACAGGGTGCCACCGGTGCTGTAATGGCTTTTGGAGATTGTGATTAGTGCCTTGTTAGTGAATCTAAGTTCTCGGTTATTGGAGTAGAGGGTGAGCTGGTCTTGTAAGGCTGGAGTTTTGTCAGGTTGGTACAGTATTTGGTGAGCTAGAAGAAGCTGGTTTAAAGGTAAGGTGTTAGGGAGTTCCAGCCAGGAAATTTGTTTTAGGGCTTGACAGTGGTGGGTGTGGTAGGAGGAGTTTGTGGCAAATTTTGCAATTTTGTTTTAGCATGCTGATATCTAGTTTTTTGTTGATTTTAGTTATTTTAGGAGCTATGTGTTTGTCAGATTTCATATTATTGCCTATAACGACCCCTAGTAATTTGGTTTGTGTGACGGGGGAGGTAGGGGTATTATCTGATGCAGAAATAGAGAACGGGGGAGTAGGTACTGCTGCTTTGGAAGGATGGAAGAGCATAAGTTGGGTCTTTTTAGGATTTAGTATTAGCTAGGAGTTTGTAAGCCAGGTTTCAGTGGATGTAAAGGCTTCTTGGGTCTTGATCTGAAGTTATTGGAGGGTGGGGGCAGAGCAGATTAAGGTGGAGTCATCAGTGTATTGAAACAGATTTGCTAGAGGGGTGGCTTTGTGAAGATTATTTGTAAATATAGTGAAAAGTAGGAGTCCTAGGATTGATCCTTAGGGTACTCCTAGTTTTACAGGAATTAGGGGGGAAAGGGAGTGGAGTTTTCCCACTAAACAGCTTGTTGGCATTGGGAGAGGTAATCTTGCAACCATAACAGAGTGGGGGTAGTTAGTTTTAATTCCGAGAGTGATGTTAGAATCTTTGTATGGGAGACTGTATCAAACGTCTTTTATTAGTCAAGGAAAACTGCAGACACTAGTTGGCAATTGTTGTGCTGCATATTTACTAAGTTACTAAAAATGGATGAGTGCAGTGGCAGTGCTATGGCTGGGGCAGAATCCGTTTTGAGTTTCGGCAAAAAGATTGTTGGAGAGGAGATGTGTTAGGATCTGGGTGTGGATGCATTTTTCCAGTATTTTAGCCTGTGGAGAAAGTATAGCTATAGGGTGGTAGTTTGTTAGGTCAGTGGAGGTGCCCCTTTGTGTGCTGGTATAAAGTAGGAGGTTTTCTAGAGAAGTGGCACCTTTCGTTCTGAGATTGATCTTTTAACGATTATAGAGATTGGGTAGGAAATGGCTTTGGCAGCTATTTGTAGGAATTTGGCAGGTAGTTTGTCTACTGCTAGGATGGTTTAAGTTTGGTTAGGTGTCTATAGATGGTGTAAGTTGGTACAGGTTGAAGGGTAAAGGAGTTGGCGTTATTTGATGGGTTATACAGTATTCTACTGTGCAGGCTCATTTCGTTTGTGAATTATCATTAACATTTTCTTCTGCTGTTCTACTGTGGTTCCCACAATCTTAACCATAAAGAGGACAGCTCTAATGCATCCAGGGGAACAAACTGGTTCCAAAAGTAAATAACTGAGCAGTCAATTCATTTCATGAAGGCATACATGTCAAATGTGAGATCTATCAACTCTTCTTTGCTTTGAATTCCATGATAATTTACTAAGCATGCACCTGCCATCTTAGAATATTACATGCTATAAGATGCAGTGGGTATGGTGGTGACATTAAAGATTTAGAACCTTGGGGTATTTACCTACTTGGCGAAGGTATATTTTACCTGTTTACATGGTGTTAGCCAGAAAACTCCATTGTATACTTCCAAAGGCATATTGTTGCCTCCCACACCCCACATTACATTTAAAAAAAATGAATCATCGTCATCATCATCATCAATTCCCATTTACCGATTTTCTACAAGAGTTGGGGAATCATGTCAACTGCTGCCATCTTTCTTGATTCAGTGTCAGTCTCCTACCTTCTTTGATGGTCATGCCTGACAGTTGTTGGTCTTCTCTCATGCAGTTTATCCTTCTCTTTGGTCAATGTCTTCATTTTCTCTTGCTTTCTTTCTGTCTCTCTCAAATCTTCTGTACGAGATTGCCTTCTACTGTCCTGCACATATGCCCAAACCACTGTAATCTGATCACTTTAACCTCCTCTGTAATTGAAACTACTTTGCCTTTTGCTCTTCAAATGTATCTCTTCAAATACTGGCCCACTGCAAACTTACTAAGTGTATGCATTGCTTTTACCATTTGCTACTGACTACTAAAAAAAAAAACAGTTATTTTCAATTATAGAATCCTAAGAAGATTATGTACAGATGTATTTTATAAGCATTATTTTAAATAGTTGCAGATGTATTTGACCTTAGTAAACTACAGTGCTTGAGGGAGAAAGTCAGAAGATGGTACCAAAAGTGTGCCTGGTTTCACCCCAGTCATAAGATGAGTTTGGTGAGTGGTCTTAGGTCTTCCTAGAGAAGGACGAGTACAAATATTTTACTGCTCAAGTGCATGGCGCAGTAAATGTACCAAAGCAGTAACTCTTAAAGAGGATGTTGAAGCATTACCCTCAGTGAAAGTACTGCATCATTTGGGTTTTGTGTTTTTCATGACACCTGGTGAATAAAGATGGAAGAAAATAAGTATCTATATTGCCATCTGCACTATGGTCAGAAGACAAAGCCCAAACATATTATCAATTCAGTGCCCTGTTATTGACTGTGTGGCAAAGAAGATGGTAAACCATGTCCTGCAGGTTGTTACACCGTCAGTGCCCTGTTATGGACTGTGTGGCAAAGAAGATGGTAAACCATGTCCTGCAGGTTGTTACACCGTCAGTGGCCTGTTATGGACTGTGTGGCAAAGAAGATGGTGAACCATGTCCTGGAGGTTGTTACACCTGCCAAAAGTGGGTTTGCTATGGTGTTGCAACAGTGAGGAGGTTATTGACAGTGCAGTTCAGTATGGTTCAGTGGCAATACAGTCAGGCAATGACAGCATAAGTAAATAAACTGTTCTGATCCTAACATGCCTTTAAGTGTGTGACATGCAAACACAGAAATCTGTGCTGCAGTGAATTCTCAAAGATTTTACCCTGCCATCTACATCCTGTGGATAATGACAAATAAATGATATGAGAATCGTGTTACTCTGCCAACCAACATGTAACAAAAAGCTGTAAAGATATGGACAGCTGGACTTGAACATGGCACTGTAGTTGTTTTTGTCTTTTAGCTTACCACTGCTGTGGAATCTTAACCACAAAAAAAATGGATTATCACAGCTGACCAAAGCTCAGCTCAAACCGGCAGACAGAATTCAGGGGGTGGGAATGTGAATATCTCATCTGGCAGCTGGACAGGAGAACAGCTGTAGTGTACATATGTTACTGGGAATATTGGCTGGGATTATTTGTGGTTGACATGCCTTTTCATGTCATGTTATTTATTCAGAATGACCTCACATCCTTATTCTTATTACTAAGTACTTTCCAGATAATTTTTATCCAGTGCTTTTTTTTTTAAATTTTGCCTTTTCAAGAAATCCACAACATGCCTAATGTAGCAGCATATTTTTTCTGCCAGTTTGCATATCACTCTGTTAATAACTAGTAACACAGAACTTCTTACTAGCACTTTACGTCTTTCATAATAATCTGTCACAGAATGATCTTTCTATCGTGTTTCACCTTGTCAAAGACGAAGTGCAGTGAGTGGGTAAAACATATGGTATGCTTAGTACTGAAAAATGTAAATTGGCTAGCAGCAAAGATGGAGAGAGGGGCTACTAAAAATGAATGAAATTTGTAATTAAAATGATATGTAAAATGTTTTGGGGCAGGGTAGGTTGTGCTTCATAGGCGATTAATTTTATAGCATGTGGAATATGGTGCACAGTATGGAAGGTCGTGCATTAGGAAAGATATATATTAGTTGAAAGTTCAGAAGCTATTAACAAATTGCATATAGTACTGTTTATACTAGATTTTTGATTCATCGCAGAAAAGAAAAGAGATGGGTAATGACCAAAACTTTTTGAATCCTTTATACTTGGGGACATGAATTGAGTAGTCTGTTACTACAAAAAAGTTCAAGAACAAATAATCACAATATTAAATTATGATTTCTTCTCACATAAGTCAGTGTATGACTGACATAGCTGGTGATGCTTATTGGTAGAAGGCTGTCAACTGCATTAAGTGATTTGTATAACTTTGCATTATGCAAGGTGTCTGAACCACAGGTACATGGTTCTACATGCCTTACATCTCAGGCTTTAAAAAGTTTATTATGTATTATTTCCCATTAATTCCATTACTGTGCCAATCTTAATCCTGTTCCCGCCATGACTTTAAAGGGGGGGGGGGTACTAGCCGCTACTCAGTAGAAGAACTAACAGCAAATCCATCACATGCTATAAATAAGTAATGCTTCACAAAACTACATGCATTTGCAGTAAACAGAAACAAAAGTCACATGTAGACAGTTTATTAGGTTAGTAGTTAGACAAAGGGATTTTCTTTAGCAAAACAAAATTATAGGGCAAGCACAATTATCAATCATAGTGACACATTAGTTGTTTCACATGCTTTTTCATCTTGGCTGGTTCAATCTCCACCACTAAGTCTGCCTATCACCTTTAGCCTTTGCCCCACATTCATTGGCACAAAGTACCCCAGTAGCCAAGAATGGAAAAGTCTGACAGTACCCTTTCACTGCTATTGATTTTTATTTATTACCCACCTTAATGCACTCATTCATGTACTATTTACTCACTGTGGGTTTCTCCATTATACCACCAGATGGTTGGCAAAGTGGAAATCACATCTCAAGGTGCATGTTACACATGCAGTATTCATAAAAGGAATGTATGCAGATGAGTTACACCTACTCACCTCAAGTCAGTTTTGTGACTTAACTTACCCATAATATTACTGGAGGAGTTGAAAATAATATGGCACATAGAAGAGCATGCTGGGCCATGTCAATGTAAAGGATACTGTTTATATGGAAACAACAGGCCACACAAGTCATCTATTAGTAACACGTGAAGGCAGATTTTTGACAAGAAGTTAATTTTCTTTTCTTTTGTCAGCAGGCAACAGTAGGTTTTAGGCACTGTTTCCCCCTCACATTTCTCACCAGCTTGCCTCTGCCTGGGTCAGTAGCATTATTTAATACTTTTACTCTTCTGTTATTGGCACAGAAAGTTGATTGAACATGATATGGCCCCAGTGTGGAAACCTGTGGGACGCTGGTGATTTTCCAGTGGTGAATGAAAGTAATGTTCCTTTATTTTTAACTTAAGGATACCAGCATAATCTGCCTAACCCTATATTCATCTCTCTTGTGGCAATAATGTCTCTTCCAACTGAAAGCACAGGAGTGGCATCCAGATATCTTCCATTGACAGCTAAACAGAAATACAGGGAAATTACTTTCTAAAGGAAAAGAGCTCTTTAGGAATATTGCATCTTCCATTATACCTCCTGGCATCCAGGCATCTTTAGTTTGCTTGCAAACCACATCACAGGAATCGCTGAGAATTTATGTAGAAATCTTCATACCTCATGTCATACAAAATAAAGTCGTCATGTTAAGGACTGGTGGGTTCCAAGTCATAACGTGTGTTAATGAAATAATTGTGAAATTAGTTTAATGAATTTAGTATTGAAACTATGGATGCCATATGATGAAGAACAAATCCATCAGAACTATGGATTTCTATCAGACACTGTTTATCTTCATAGCTGAAATATGCCAATGAATACTAACATAATGAGGTCACTAGTGTGATACTCTGACTTCAAAATTATGATGAAAATGAATGCACTAAAACCTAGTCTCTTGCAAAGTGTTTCATTCTCAAGCACAATCATGCCAGACCACTAGAAGGTTATCCATAGACATATGACAGAACCTCGGACATGTTTAGTGAAGAAAACCTTGACCCAGTGGCTAGACTTCAGCATTGCTTGTCAGCATTAGGATTCTCTCTACCACCTTATAGTATTAGTAGGTGTGATGTCAGCAGCAGAAGCAGATGGGATACAGTAGAGTGCCCAAGCAGGAAACAATGAATATGAAAATCTTTATAGTTAAACTGTTTGGGTCTTGTAGACAAGTACAGAGTGGTTTAGCCTAAATCCTTTGCAAGTGGAGCTTATAGTAGCTGATGCACATCTTACATGAATTCCTCTTCTTTCTTTGGCTGTTCCTATTAGGGGTCACCACAGAGGATCATCTGCTTCCACTTTCTTCCTGTCCTCTGCATCTTGCTCTGTCACACCAACCACCCACATGCCCACTCTCAGCACATCCATAAACCTTATCTTTGGCTGTCCTCTTTTCCTCTTACCTGGCAACTCCATCCATAGCATCCTTTTCCCAATATACCCAGCATACCTCCTCAGCACATGTCCACACCAATGCAATCTCACGTCTCTGGCTTTGTCTCCAAATCATCCAACCTGAGCTGACCCTCTAATATACTGATTCCTAATCCTGTCCATCCTCGTCACACCCAATGCAAATCTTAACATCTTTAACTCTTCCACCTCCAGCTCTGACTCCTGCCTTTTTGTCAGTGCCACCTATATAACTTAGCTGGTCTCAGTACTCTCTTGTAGGCCTTCCCTTTCACTCTTACTGATACCCGTCTGTCACAAATCACTCCTGACACTCTTCTCCACCCACTCCATCCTGCCTGTACTCTCTTCTTCAACTCTCTTCCACACTCACTGTTACTCTGAACTATTGATCCCAAGTATTTAAATTCATCCACCTTCGGCAACCCTACTCCCTACATCCTCACCATTCATCTATCCTCTTTCCCATTCACACACATACATTCTGTCTTAGTCCTCCTGACCTTCATTTCTCTCCTCTCTAGAGCATATCTGCACCTCTTCAGGGTCTCCTCAACCTTCTCTACAGATCACAATGTCATCGGCAAGTATCATAGTGCATGGAGACTCCTGTCTGATCTTGTCTGTCAACCTGTCCATTACCATTGCAAATAAGAAAGGGCTCAGAGCTGATCCTTGATATAGTCCCACCTCCACCTTAAATGCAGCCAGCAGTCTTACTGCAGACCTCACCACTGTCACACTACCCTCATAGATATCCTGTACCACTCTTACATACTTCTCTGGCACTCCGAACTTCCTCATACAATACCACAACTCCTCTCTAGGCACCTTGTCATAATATGCTTTCTCTAACTCCACAAAGACACAATGCAGCTCCTTCTGACCTTCTCTATACTTCTCCATCAACACCCTCAGAGCAAACATTGCATCTGTAGTGCTCTTTCCCAGCATGAAACCATACTGCTGCTCACTAATCATCACTTCCCTTCTTAACCTAGCTTCCACTACTCTTCCTCATAACTTCATGATGTGACTGATCAATTTTATTTCTTTGTAGTTACTACAGCTCTGCACATCACCCTTATTCTTAAAACTTGGTACCAAAACAATTCTTCTCCACTCCTCAGGCATCCTCTCACTTTCCAAGATTTCATTAATTAATCTGGTTAAAAACTCCACTGCCATCTCTCCTAAGCATCTCCATGCTTCCACAGGTATGTCATCTGGACCAACAGCCTTTCCATTCTTCATCCTCTGCATAGCTGTCCTTACTTCCTCCTTGCTAATCCGCTGCACTTCCTGATTCACTAACCCCACAACATCCAACCTTCTCTCCCTCTCATTCTCTTCGTTCATCAGCCCATCAAAGTACTCTTTCCATCTGTTCAACACACTCTCCTCACTTGTGAGTACATTTACCTCATTATCCTTTATCACCCTTACCTGCTGCACACCTTTCCCAGCTTGGTCTCTCTGTCTAGCCAATTGGTACAGGTCCTTTTCTCCATCCTTTATGTCCAACCTTTCATACAACTCTCCATACGCCTTATCCTTAGCCTTCACCACCTCTCTCTTTGCCATATGCCTCATCTCCTTATACTCCTGTTTACTTACTTTATCTCTCTGACAATCCCACTTCTTCTTCACCAACCTCTTTCTATGTATACTCTCCTATACTTCCTTATTCCACCACCAGGTCTCCTTGTCCAACTTCCTCTGTCCAGATGTCACACCAAGCACCTTTCTAGCAGTCTCCCTTATCAGCTCTGCTGTAGTTACCCAGCTATTTGGTAACTCTTCACTGCCACCCAGTGCCTGTCTTAACTGTTCCCTGAACTCCACCTCACAATCACCCTTTTTCATCTTCCACCATTTGATCCTTGGCAGTGCCCTCACACTCTTCCTTCTCTTCTTGATCACCAACGTCATCCTACAGACCACCATTCTATGCTGCCTAACTACACTTTCCCCTGTCACCACTTTACAGTCTCCAATCTCCTTCAAACTGGTCCTCCTGCATAGGATATAATCCACCTGTGTGCATCTTCTTCCACTCTTGTACATCACCCTATGCTCCTCCCTCTTCTTAAAATACATATTCACCACAGCCATGTCCATCCTTTTCACAAATTCCACTACCATCTGACCTTCTGCATTCCCCTCCTTAACACTGTATCTACCCATCACTTTGTCATCCCCTCTTTTCCCTTCACCAACATGCCCATTGAAATTCGCTCCAATCACCACTCTCTCACCTTTGGGTACACTCGCCACCACTTCATCCAACTCACTTCAAAATTTTTCTTTCTCATCCATCACACACCCAACTTGCGGAGGATATGCACTAACATTCATTATTACACCATCAATTTCTAGCTTCATAAACATCACTCTATCAGACACTCTTCACTTACAAAACACTCTTGGCATACTCTTCCTTCAGGATAACCCCTACCCCATTTCTCCTCCCATCCACACCATGATAGAACAATTTGAACCCGCTACAATACACCTTGGCTCCCCCCTTCCATCTGGTCTGCACAATATATCAACCTTTCTTCTCTCCATCATATCAGCTAGCTCTCTCCCTATACCAGTCATACTACCAACATTCAAAGTTCCTACCCTCACTACCACACTCCTAAAATTCCTTGTCTCTTCCTGCTTCGGGCATGTCTTCCCCCTCTTCTTCTCCTTTGGCCAACAGTAGCCCAATTTCCACCAACACCCTGTTGGCTAACAGTACTGGTGGCGGTCATTGTTAATCCGGGCCTCGACCAATCCACTATGGAAATTTGTATTGTTGTCCACATATGTTGTTTGGCAATGGTTTTACACCAGATACCCTTCCTGATTTAACCCTCCCCATTTATCCGGGCTTGGGACTGGCACGAAGAAATGCACTGGCTTATGCATCCCCAATGGCTGAGTTTGTGCATCCCCAGTGGCTGGGTTCTTACATGATTTACATCTTTCTTGAATTACTGATGTTTATTTAATCTTGTTAGCTCATTTGAATTATTGCTACCTTGAATTAGTACTACCTGCATAATTAGCATTTGACTTTATGTTGACATTTTTATTAACTTTAAAACCATTGTTGGAACGGGCCCTTAAGTAATTTCTTGATCATGGTTTGTGTGGCCTGAATGTCTGTCTTCTAATAGCCTAGAAAGAGTCTTTGAACAATTTCACTGAGACAGTTAACAAAAGTAGATAGGTAGTTTGAGATAAATAGATGAGCAGGTAGATAAATCCATAGCTTGATAGCTATTGACAGAGAGGTAGATATAGCATATTTTGTGACCGTCTATGACTGCCACACCTAAACCACTTACTATGTTTTGCATATGCCATTATGCAGTTTTTTGGTTGGTAGTGAAGTGTTTCATCAGTGGCATAATGTTCAAGTCTAATTTCCTACTGGAAATATAGTCTGCATTCATTTTAGCTAAACTGAAAGTCAGAAAGTCATCATTGCTCCAGGTCATTGCCAGCAGGTGGAATTTGGTTCACAATATCATACGGATGCTAGGGCAGGAAAACCATTCATCGCTACAGAGGGCATTCTAGTGGTGGCAATTGACTACTGTTCTGAAAGTCTTGGTGGTAATTACTTGGCTAGTGAGCTGTTATGGTTCTTGGCTCTTCTATCCTTAGCTTTGATCTCATTAAGCTGAAGCAAACCACAGCATCTCAACTTTATTGCACAATTGTCTGTCAAGCTACTGAAAACTTTCTAGTGTGATGACTAAACTGTACGTATTCAAAGCAGCACATTACATTTTGTTCTGTCTCCTCGAGTCATGCTTTAAAGAAACCACAAAGTCACTGAAGATGTGGTTGGGAAACATGCCTCACAAATGTCAGTACACAGCGAAATAACATCAGTGCCCTTGAACCACTAGCAGTCTGTTATTACTCCCTCAAGATGAGGTGACATATCTCGGGAGCCTATTGAATTTATCCTAGTTGCTGTTTCTGCTGAAACTGCCACTTTTGGTGCTTTGTTTCCTTACAGACCTCAATCACTAATGGCATTACAATGAATGATGAAAAACTGTTGTGGGAGATGCTTGTAGTTTTCTTTTTTCAGTATTAGCTGGAAATGTTCAGAAGGCATTTTATGTTGCTAGAATACCCTGTGTAAAAAACTCTGTGGGATTACATGGAAGCCCTTAAGTCAGACTGGATATGAAACTAGTCCTTAGCAATCAGTGCCTTACCCTGATAAATAAATAAAGATAATGACATATATATATATATATATATATATATATATATATATATATATATATATATATATACACATGCATGCAGAAGTACATTCGGACATATGTAAATAAATAAAGCCAGCATCCATCTCATTGCAACTGCGGAACCATTAATGTAATAGAGCAAAAAATTGAGTGTTGTCTTTAAGTCAAAATTACTGTTAAATATCCTGACCTTATGCCTATGAAGATTTCATTTTTTTAATTTTATTTATTTATTAGAATTTGTTTACAGGGAATGTATGTTTGGGATAAGGCTTTTCTATGAGGAAATGGGCAGAAAAGCTCCAAGCATAATACATGTACAAAAGTAAACAAAGAGTAGAAAGGAAAAATACAAATACTTTAATCAATTTAACAGAAGGTTTGCTTTACTTTGTGCTCTATTTGCATTCAGAGTTTGCAAAATACAACAGTGCATATCAGTAGATAAGATACTTTATAAGCCATGAATAGCATCTATTATGGGTAAAGCAATAGTCCAAAACAACAAAAGTAGAAGAAAAGAAAAGAGAAAGTAATTTGTGAAAGTAAGGTTTTAAAAAATGAGGTTTGAGAAAACAAATATTTAAGCAATGTGTTGGAGGTAATGTTTATTATACAGCAGTGTGAGAGAGGAACAAGGTAAGAGAACAGGATTGAGAGGCAACACCAGGGAAAGAGGAAGAGGTGCTTGGGTATGTACTGGAAGTGGTAGTGGTTGAAACAGCTAATTAATAGAAATGCTGAGTGACATGAAGGTTAAATAACGTAGATTGAGAAGATGTTGGATAATAGGAATGAAGAATGGTTCTAAGTGTGTGGTTTGTGGCTAGAAGGTGCCAGTATAGGGTTTATGGCTGGGTAGAGTTATATACAGAAGGGATGTGATATGACTGGGAATCAAAGAAGAGGAGAGAGAAAAAAAACTCAAGGTAATAAGCCATGAGATATTGAAAGGGAATAATAGCAGGCTATAATACAAATAAGGGGGGAGAATGTGAGAAGAAGAGTTGGAAGTGGTTAGGAACAGGAAAAGGAAAGTAAATGGTTTAGGAAGGAAGGGTGACAGAGACACAGGCTATAAATATAATGTATCAGTATAGTGTCCTTAGGTAGAGTGATAGTAAAGATTAGAATACACTTTGTGGATGGACAAATGGATATATTTCTATGTTAGTCTTGGTAGGACAAAGATATAGATGGAGTTGGTGGTATATGTAGCTATTAACCTTTCAAGTTTCTCTTAGCTCAGATGTTGAATACTTACAAAAGTACTTTTTAGTAAAGAATGCCATGATAAACCAGCTAACATGTTGCTTGAACAAGTTGATTTATATGCTTTACTTTGTACTAGTGTAGTCTGGAGAAAATGCTCCTTTGCAGTTGTACATTGATCAAAGGTCCCAACAGACTGTCCCTTCACTCGCCTCAGTTGCTATCTTATATACTACAAATTCACAGAAGCCCAGCCTTAGGCCTTTCCTAGGTCTTCACTCATTCAGTAATACAGGGCATCATTTTGGTCATGGTGAAGTGTTACATTAGTGGGACATGCATGGTTAAATCAATGCCTACCCTTTCACCATTTGAGACCAAATAACAATTTCTTGATGTAAGACAATTTCTATTAAACTTTTCAGCCAATATCACACCGACTGTCTAACAGGATTATGCTGATCCTCTTTTGTTAGCATGTAAAACCAGAATAAAGACAACATCATTTTCAAAGATGTGGATGAATTGGTACAAGGAGTTAGCAACAACAATCCATCAAGCCAGAAATTATTTATTTGTTTGTTTGGCTTTTGTCTGTTTATTTGTTTTCTTACTGTAATATGGAATACTAGCACAAGAGGTACTTGGGATCATAAGCTCATACTATCATAGGAGGTTACTAGGCTAATGGCTCTAGGGCCCTTACAAGCCTAGCCAAGTTCAACCTGTGTTCCCAAGGGTGTCCGGTTCAGGCAGACACGAAAATCAGCACCTATTGCCCCTGTCCAAGAGGGACACAGGTGGAACCTTGGTATGAATTTCCAGTTACCCATCCAATTGTCCAAATTATGCTTAAACAGGGCCAATGAGTGGCTTTGTTTAACATGAATAGGAAGCTTGTTCCAAAGGTGGGGCAACCTATGTGAGACAAATCTGTCTCTCCAGCAAGTTATGTTGATGTTACATACCAGGTTAAGGTCCTTTGACCGAGTGACCCGTGTGCCATTTGACTTGCGAATGTGCAGCATTTCCATTACAGCTGGGCCAGAGATTGCTCTATATGCAAGGCACAGGTCACCTCTGAGCAGTCAGTACTACACAGAGTAAAGTTACAATGATTTCAATGCAATTTACATGTGTTCTGGATTCTGGTTTTGGAAGCTGAGACAGAGCATGCATGATTGTTGTCGTTTTTTTATATATTGTTTTTATACTTGTTGTTTTATATATTTATTTACTTTTATTGCATGCTAAAAAAATGACTGTGTAACAATTTCTGTATTCCTGTATATGTTAATTTTCAACTGTATTATTGCATAATTTGTACATGTAGCTTTTCTCCTCGGGCCTCCATTGAAAATGGGCTCTTTTAGGCCCATTGGACTATCCTGGTAATAAAACTGTAAATAAATAAATAAATAAATAAATTTCAGTCTGTCTGCATAAGACAGATCTTGAAGACCCTGAATTTTCTTTGTAAGGAACCTTTGTGGTCTCTCCAATTGCTGCAGGTGTTTGGAAAGGAATATACTCTGTTATTGGCCTGGTGAGGGAAGAGTACAGGGGGGTTATAACATTTTTTTTCTGAAGGCAGTGGCCCTACTAATGAGATAAGCAATAAAAAATCCCCTTCTTACCACTGTGGAGACATGGTGACCGAAGTTTACTGTTGATCTGTGTGCCCAGATCTCTCAACACTGCCTGTGTGCTTAGGGTATTGCTATTGATGTGGTAGTTTGCAGGAACATCACCCTTGCTGAAGGGGATGATAATTAATTTATTTGCATTAAGTTAAAGACCATGACTTGGCACCAGTCATTAGTCTGCGTAAGACCTTCCTGAAGGATGTTGACTTCGTTAGGGGTTTCAATGATCGCACCCAGTTTGCAGTCATCAGCAAACTTTGCCCGCCATAGTCCTTTAGTTTTAGCCTGTACTTTGGAGAAGTAGATTAGAAACAGTAGGGATCCTGGAACTTATCCACATGGAACATCACTGTTACGGGTCTGCTGCAGGAGGGGGAATCCCCTATTTTGACCGTATGAGTTCTGTCAGTGAGCCAGTTTGCAACACGCCTGACAATATATGGGTTGATACCCAGCTGGTTGAGTTTATCACTGATGTCTGAGTGGAGGATTGTGTCAAAGGCCTTGGCTAAGTCTAGGTAGGCCGTATGCACAGATTTGCGTTTGTCTAGGGCTTTGACTGTCTCAAAGAAGTCCAATAAGTTTAACAGGCATGATCTCTCCTTGACAAAGCTAAACTGGGTGGGGTTGAGTGTTTGGAGGTTTCCTATATATTTGTTAATAAGGTCCATGATGATTCGTTTCTTGGCCTTGTAATTAAGGATGGTCAGGCTGATGGGTCTATAGTTCATGGGCCTGTGGATGCATCCTCTTTGAGCAAAGGGGTGACAATAGATGTTTTCCATTCTGCTAGGATGAAGCCAGTGCTTAGATTGTGATTGAAAAGTGTGCCCAATGTTGATGCTAATTCCTGTTTTAACCCATGTAGAACACAGCCTGGGATGTTGTCTGATCCACAGAGGCTGTATTTTTGGCATTGGAAAGGGTGTTTAAGACCTGCTCTTTAGAGATACTAGGTGGGGAACAGGTGTTAGGGATGCTTTGGGGTATAGGTGGTGGGGACAGGGAAGTGAAGTTTTCACTGAACCTGTCAGCCAGCAGGTTTTCTGTATCCACAGGTTTTGTATATATAGTACCATTAACTACGATTTCAGCACATATCTGAGCCTTACCTTTGAGGTTATAGATGTAACTAAAGAATACCTCGTGGTTATCCTTAGTTAGGGAAGCTAATTTTGATTCATAGTTAGCTTTGGAGGACTTCATTAGGAGTCTTATTTACTTGTTTAAGTTGAGGAGAGAGTGTTTCCAGTTTTGAAACCATTCCTTCCAACTCTTTCACAACAATTTCTTTCTCCTATTGTATAGCCTATTAATGGCAGTTATCCACTAGGCGGGTTTGTTTTTCCTTGAAGATGTTGCTTTGGTTCTGTCAGGTATGGCAGAGTCAATGCAATAATACAGGTGCTCGTATAAATCATTGGTGTATAATTCAGCATGGGTGTCTGTTCCATCAGTGGGGTGAGGGGCTAAGAATCTATTTATGCTGTCACATAAGGGGTTGTAATTAGCCTTGGAAAAGTTTTTTTAGTCTAGTTGTTGCTAAGAGTAGGTCTTATGTTATAGTTACTTCTAGCGAGACTGATTTGTGGTCAGATCTCATCAGGGATGGCCACACACTGGGAGAGGTGCAGCGGTCCCCCAGGTTGGTGAGCACCAGATCCAGGATGTTTGAGTCCTTTGTGGGTGTGTCAACCAGCTGATCCAGGACACTGGAATTAATGAAGACCAGGAACCTTTGGGAAAGTGAGTTAGAATGTGTATAATTTTACCCAGTCAATGGATGGGTAATTAAAGTCACCCAAAACCAGGGTGCTTCGTTGTACCTTGATTGACTCAAGTAGATCCAAATAGGCTGAGTGGATGTCTTGATTTATGGAGGGAGTTCTATAGCTGACAATGACCTGAAGAGGGGTCTTACCCACAGTTAATTGCACCTGAAGTAATTCAAGGGAATCATGCTGTTTATCCACTCTAGAGGTTTATTCATCTTTTATGAATATTGATACACCACCTCCTTTAGTTTTCATGACTTCAGTTTGTGGTCTGAGCATGTGGAAGGAAATGTAACCTGGTACAGCTGGGGTGCTCTCCACAGTCTTAAACCAGGTCTCAGTGACTGCACAAGTGTCAGCATCGTCCGAGGTGAGGACTGCTTCCATTGAGTGCAGTTTCTGGTTTAGACTCCTAGCATTTAGCAGCATAACCTTGAGGTTGTTTTTAGAGAGTATTTTTATGTCAGGAATTTTGTTCTTGTGACATTTCCTAAAAAAGGCACTATGAGGGTGGCAAGAGCCTTAGGCAGTAACCAAAATCTTGGGTGAAAGATAAAGACCATCTCTGGCAAAGCACCAAGGTCTGTCAACCATGTCATCCCAGGCTGACAGATCCCCTTTGAATGACACCAGAAACTAAGTGAATTGTTGAAGTCAATAATTTTTTGTTTGTATTGAGGTATCATCTTTGGCAAAGGTAAAATGCTGCTTAAGGCTAGGGACATACCTGCCTGAGACACATAATCAGAGAGCTCAGTCATGTCTCTCTTCATATAGTCCATTGAGGTATGTCTCAAGTCATTCCCACCAACATGGATTATGATGTAGTCATAACAGTGCCTATTGTTCATAGACATGAGTGCGTGTGTGATGTGGTGGATCCTGGCACCTGACAGCTGACTGTAACTTTTTCCTTATCCAACTTGGTGACAGGAACATCTGTGTGTCTCACAAAATGAGTCGCCTATAACTAAGATGTTTGTTTTTGTGTTATGCTTTAGGGGCTTGACTGGTGAGACACTGGTGTGTGATATATTATGTGTACTATGTTCTACAGAGGATGTATTGTGAAGCATGCTTGTGTTTGTGTTTGGGAGGTTTCTGATGTTTAGGTAAGCTTCAGGTAAGGACCTCTGCATATGTAGGTTTATGTGTTGGTTTGGTAGGTACAGGGGTGTCTATATTATAATCTCGAATGTTTAATAGTTTGAATGCATAAACATCGAACTTTATGCATCGAACTATTAAACAATTGAAACACAATAAAAATATTTGTAGAACAAAAAAAAACTAACAAGTGTAGGCAGGGGGGCAAGCCCCCCTGCACCCCCCACACCTCCCGCTACTTAAATATACCAACTCCGAGATCGCGCTACAGTGTAGGAAAGGGAAATCTTCCCTTTGTGCACCATACTACGTTAAAGTGCAATCTCGGAGTTGGTATATTTAAGTAGCGGTGTGGTGTTGGGGGTGCAGCCCCCCACGTGGGGGGTGCAGGGGGGCTTGCCCCCCTGCTTAAACCCGTTAGGGTAAGTATTTGATGTTTACATTTTTTTTTTATTTTCAAAGTTACGGAACTTCGATAATATGGTGTCGACCATATTGTATTCGGTGTTCTGTAACTTCGAGATTATAATATAGACCCAGGTGCAGGAGGTGAGGTGTGCATGCTGACAACCTGCTTAGTATCAGATGAACTGACTGTTGAGTGAGAGAGCCTGAATTCTAGGTTCTTGATATAAATACATCTCTCACATAATGAATTTGTGTGCACTAGAGGAAGTGGGCTCTCAGTGTATATAAGGCAATTGCTAAATTGCCTCAGCATGCCCATGTTGACCAGGCTGGTTGGAGAAACTGTGGGAAGTTGTCTGTCCATAATGTCTGGTAAGTTGATGTGGTCAGAAAACAGGGAGAGGACACGAAGAACCAGGTAAAGTAGAGGACAGGAGAAGTGGACAAAAAATATGAATAGTTAGTGGGTAGGATCTCTGTTGGTACCTCAGGAGCTTTGCTGAATATATCACTTGTCAGTGAGGGACAGTTGCGAGAACTCACTGATGGAGAACCAGCAGACTACTAAGGGAAAATTTGCAGGCAGAAGTGTTTGCGTCTATACCCACCAATGGTGTCCACTGCTGCTTGGCAGTGTGTGATGCACAAACAATCACAAACCCGCGCAAAAGTGCTGCTTATGCAGCAAATGAGAACAGATAGATTTAAACAAATTAACCAATAAAAAAGCTCCAAATTGAGCCCTGTTCCAGGAGCCTTCAATCAGATGAGTTCTAATTGCACATTCCTGACACTACAGTGAAGGGGAACCCTCCTTAACAAAAGATGGCCTGGTTTAGTGCTCAAGTTATACAAACAGAACTAGATTCAGCAGGTCTGAATCTAGTCTAAGCTACAGGAAACAAAGTGCAACAATTTCAGAGAAAAAGCAGTTCAAGTAAGCAGTGCTATGGTAAAAATGCAGTTCAAAAGTGTAATATACAGTGCAAAAGTCTACATAAGTTTTGCAGAGATCAGCAGATGCCTTGGATTGATCAGATAAATACAGCAGAGCAGTAGCTGGTCACCAAACTCTGTGGAGCTTTGTTAAAACAAGCACAAACTTGTGCAAATGCGATGCTTATCTGGCAAATGAAAGCAAATGGATTTAAACAAATTAAACAATAAAAAAGCTCAAAAAGGAGCCCTTTTCCAGCGACCTTCAATCAAATGAGTTCTAACTTGACACTCCTGCCACCAGGGTGCAGGGGAACCCTCTACAACAAAAGATGGTCTGCTTTAGTGCTCAGGTTATATAAACAGAACTAGATTCAGAAGGTCTGAATCTAATTTATGCTACAGCAAGCAAAGTGCAACAATTTCAGAAAAAAAAAACAGTTCAAATAAGATGGCACAATAAGCCTTCAACCAGCAACTCCCAGCTCAGAAGGGCAGATGCTACTCTATCCTCCCACAAGAGTGTAGACCACAAACCTTCTTAATGTAAAATAACTGGCTTGAAGCCCAAGCGCTTAAACCAGAACTAAGACACTTTTAGAATAACAGACACACTAAGCCTTCTACCACTCATACTAAAATATATAACCAGTCAGTTTAAGGCTTAGTTAGTGGTTTTAGTTTTGTGGTACAGATGAGTAAAACTCTAAGTGCGACCGTGATGACCTGCCTTTGACTAGTGACCCAGGAACTGGAAGAACTGACAAGGGGTGGGTAAAATAAGTAGCTAATGCTGGCTTACTCATCCTAGGATGGGTGGTAGCCTTATCACTGCAATGCTATTACCAAGTCAGAGCAGGCCCAATACATGCAACACTGAGATTGGGAATGTGTACTTGACCTGGCCATACTGGTAATAGTAACTTTTGCTGCCATGCATGTATAGCCGGGAGGTATTGAAGGTCTTGTGCAATGTGAATGTACATGTCAAACATCAAATGAAGGAAAAGGGCATAAAACTATCTCACAGCATTATAATGATGCAACTTAGTGGGGTGTGGTTATTGGCTAATTCTGTGGGCTAGGAATTACCTGAAACATTTGGATAGTCCTGGTCTGGGAAGGAATTAAACAAGACCCTCAGTCCAGCATGGGCAAGTATAAGCAAGTATAATATGTCAGTATAGTGCCCTTAGGTAGGGTGATAGTATAGGTTAGAATACACTGCGTGGATGGATAAATGGATAGATTTCTACGGAGTTGTTAGTCTTGCTAGGACAAAGATATAGATGGGATTGGTGACATATGTACCTATTAAACTTTCAAGTCTCACTTAGCTCTGATATTAAATACTTACTTTCATGATGTCAAGGACTTTATCACATGTTTTTTTCTGTCTATAGGGTTTTCTTGGCAAACATGCTGGAGTGAACAACTATTTTCTTCTCCAGTGGACCATATTTAGTCTGGTCTCTTTGTGATGCCAGCCTGTCTTGGGTGGTGCTCTATAGTATAGCTTTTAGCTTCACTGAAACACTCAAGCCTCATATCTATGATAAGATAATGGTCTAGAAGAAGATAAAATAGGCACATTTTGTGTTCTCATTTTATACTTTTTGTTGTCAAATATGTGCTAAAACTGTATTTTCTAACCCTCCAATTCCATAAAATGATGAAGAATCTAAACCCCAGGTTATCCACAGGTCTTCAAAATTAATTAAAAAACTTCTCTGCTTAGCTTAAAAAACAACGCCACATCATGTTAGATATTCTATGTCTGGATCTATGCATTCAGTACTTACTTTATACTATGCTACTAACTATTAATTCTTTTTTATTGTATATGTCCTACCCTGCTTGCTGACCATTGCGCTTTCCCTCTTTGGATGCCATATCATTCTTCAGTGCTGGAAAATATCAAGATTCCTTCAGTAACAGTCATCTGGGAGGGTCATTTTACAGGCAGACACTGGGGGAGTGTGCTTCTACCATCACTGGTATCCCAGATATGAGGGCTTTTTACTGCGTATGACCTCACGCCTCCCTTAGTGATAGCATGAGCACTTGTAACAATGTATGGACTACCTATAATCTTTTCTTTCCCCAATATACATCTCTATTAAATTATCATGTATGACATAGGCAATCTTAGATTTATATAAATGAAAAACAAATAACATTGACACCACTTTAGTTGCAAACATTATACATCACAGACACCACTGAAACAACTGTAGCTGTAAACATTATACATCACTTATAATCTATCCAGTCATTGTCAGTTAAGCATTATATGACTCATTCAAATCCTGCCTCTTAAATCTAATTCCTTCTCTGCATATATTGTTCCCACAACTCCCATTTTAATCTTTTCTCTGTGCAAGCATTTTCCTTTACATTTGCCAGTAAGGACTACTAGTATTAGCTTGGATGGTCACACCCATGTTCTGCCTGCACTGGTTCATCTCAACCTGACATGCCTCTGCCCTCTAGTAAAGGTTGTAGCACAAGAGCGGTGGTATAAGCTGGCCAGGACCACCATCCACTTCTCACCCAGGAGGCATGCCTATTCTCTCTGTCTGCACCATCAAGAGTCTGAGTTGCTAACTGAACTCAGGTTGACTAGGCCGTTTCCACTGGCTCAGACACAAGCCATTAATTTTTTATATGATTACACAAATATACACAACAAGTATGTATTTAATGTTGGCCTTATACAATTTTCATCTTGCTTGTTTGTTTTCAAATATATAAAATCTCTTTGCTTAGCCTCAGTAACCTAGAAATGTATTCATTATCCTACCTCATCTAATGCAGTGTTTAATTTAGCTATGATAGAAGTGCCTAATTGGATTATAGTACGTCACTGTTACTTTACTATACCATACCATACTTTCCTTTTTCTGAAATGTCTGAGAGGTACTGTATATCTTTCCATACTATTTTTACCTTCTCATCCCTGGGTCTTACTTGATGTATCCTCCTCTTTCACCCAGCCAACCCATTTAGCCCTCTGTCAGGGCAGTGCCCAAGTACCTTCCACCAGGTGAGAGCCATGAAGCCCATTTATAACCTGACCAGAGGTCTTAATCAACTAATTTATTCTGTCAATAGGTGAGAGTCATGTGACAATGGAGAAGCCAGTTTTCTGGACACATCAGACTCCCCTTCCAATACCTGGTGCTCCTAACCTCAGCAGCAGCTCTCTTCAGTTGCATTACGTACTTTCCACAAATCTTCCCTGACTAGTGTTACAGACTCCTTGGCAGCATGTGTTGGTGGCCTGTTCTTCATGGGTATCACACTCATTACTACTCCTAGGTGTCAAACAAGTGGAGATCCAGAACTGTCTCCCTCCTCCAGGAAAGAAGAGCCAGCAACAGCTACCCCCTCCCACTCTCTCTGGTCTATCCCCTCTAGTGCCTGTGCTGCCATATCATTTATTGTTATCATACAGTTGAACTTTCTTGCCTTGGCTACCAGGATGAAATGCTGTGCCCCATTATACTATTCTTTGTCAACTAACTAACTAAATAAATACACAACATTTTTATGACATAAATTACAAATAAAAAGATGAGCCAAGGAAACTTGTAGATGCTATTTTAATAAACAAAGGGTAGGTTTACTGGGTTTATTAGTTTTCCATATCGCATATGCAGGACTCAAAAGTGTCAGTTCCTCAAAATATAAAATGAAATTCAAGCACAACGAAAACAGCAAATTCAAAAGCTTGCTGTTATACCATTAAATTGTTTTGTGGGGGTGGGGGCTTTATCCCCCAAACTCTTGACAGGAATCTGTGCTCCCCATGCCCCTGCTTCACACGCACACACGCACACACACGCACACACGCACACACACACACACACACGCGTGTGTGTGTGTGTGTGTGTGTGTGTGTGTATGTATCTTACTATCTATCTATGTAAAATAGTTACTAATTCTAATATTACTGTGGTCAGAATAGGGGAAATATTGCTGGTACCGCAACTTATGTCATATGAATGACATACAAGTTGTCAAAAGATAACTTGTTGAATCAGAAAAAAGCCAGTACAGCTAATCAAAAATCAGCTGATGGAACATAACAGCATTTTTACTATTCAAGATCATGGTTCAGTGGAGAGCAGAAAATTTGCCCTTTCCCCACTATAGTGTGATCTTGGAGTTGGTAAATATAATTAGCAGGGGGTTCCGGAGGTGCAGGGAGGCTTGCGCCTATGCAAAAAACAATGGTTTTCTGTTTTTGTTTTATTTTTGATAGGCCACTGATCGACAAGTTAGGTTTGATCAGTTGCCTTTTCATGTGTTGACTTTTTGATGTAGTTATATACATCCTTGTATACATGTATTTCTTCACATTCATACTTGAAGTTCTACTACTCCAAGGTTTGCGGCATTTCAACAGGTACACTTTCTGAGGATACAAAAAAGTAAAATTTCCAGTGAATTAGATTTTTAAAAGCAAAAATAATATATGCAACGCTTTTGCTGGCTTATAGATAAACTGAGATGGGTGAGGGTCAGTAAGAAGTTTACAGGTTGGGTAAAGTACTCACTGGTTTGAAGAACAAAGGAAGAAGAAAGAAAGTGGTGATATGAGGAGATCTTTTTAAAGAAAGGAGAGTAATCAATGGGGTCCCACATGGTTCAGTCCTAAGACCTGTACATGCCAAAGTTTCACCTCTATATTCCCCAGTTATCTTTTCCAGTCTTACTTTTTTTTCCTTTCTTTTATGTATCTTCTCTTTCTATACTATATAATAGTTACTTGCCTGCAGAATTAGGTGTGACCCTCCCACCCCCATGGAATAGGACATGAATCAACACAAGTGACCTCCATTGGGGATGACCAGACATTATTGGGGCAAAGTTTCTGGTTAGTTTATCATTCTAATCAGTACGACCCACATTCTAATCCGTAAACTGAAGCTGTTTGGGACAGAATTTGAAACAAGATATACTAAAAAAAAATATTTGCCAATCTATTTTGAGGAGATAAAAAAGTCTAAAATACATCATGTCTATTTTGATACCAGCACTTTAGGAGTTTTCTATTGATGATTCATTGATTAGCACTATACAGTCATTATCCACAGTTATTGTTGATGTTTATTTCATGTTATGTTAGGCAGTGCAGTTATTACAGAAGAAATCCAACCTAAACTAACAACCCATTCCCTCTAAAGGAGCTCTTGAAGTTTGCACTGTAACTTCCAATGGGTGGGGCTTTTTTGATAAAATAAAATTATGTCCTTACATTTCAAACAAGTGATCATATGTCTGTAACCATAGCAGTTTCTGAAAAGTGTAAATGGCAAGCTCTTTAGCACAAACTGTTTTGTTGTGGTAGTTTAATTAAGGTACTAGGTCTTAAAATGGATTTTGTAAGTCACAGTAAACACAGTAACTATTAGGTTTGTAATATTTTGTAAACAATTTACAATATCTCACCAACCACTCAAGTTACACACACATACTGTCTTCAGCATTTTAATCATCTATCTGAGAGATTTCATATGCAGCTAAGCAGTTCTATCTGTGTGATGGAGTTGATGAAATATTTAGAAAAACATAAAAGTTATGATAATATAAATAAATATTAAATGAACAACATGTAATATCTGTTTAATTGCAGCAGACAGAGGTCAAATATCAGTACATTTGTGTATGTAAGCTTTAACATGAAATCTTTTAATACTTCTCCTGTAGTATGGTCTCCTGTAGTATGGTTTGGAAAAAATGAATGCACATATGAACATACAATATCTGATGCCTGGAGGCATCAGTAGGATGTAACTGCAGAAACACCTAGAGGCATCACTCTACTGAAATGAGGTAATCATAGGATCTACTAGGAAAACTGCAATGGTTTTGCCATGAACACTCTGTCCTTAACATTGAAGTAGCTGATTGCATTTAGTACATTAAGCAGTCTATTCCTAATTACAATGTCATCTCTTACAATATTGGTTCCATTTCCACAACCATCAAGTGCTAGCAGCTTATGACTGGACAAACCACAAGATTTCAGTATTTATCCCATGGAGGTCATCAAGAGCTTAAATTACAAAATTTGCTTTGTGACAAGGTTGTCAAATAAGAATGTTATGCAATTGTTCCTGCATCTCTTCCAAAGCAGCATCCTGTTCTTGATAAAAATGCATACCATTAAATATTTTCCTAATTTAATCTACTTGTAAAGCTTACCTGTAAAGGCTTATTTCTGTCATTTTGATGGAATTGTTGGAAGTATTAAATGTGAAGCATTGTTTATGACATTTCTATGGGTAGAATAATACGTCATGCTAACAATTATATAGACATTTGAAGGAAACTGAAATAGTGTTACAGTAAAGCATTCTAATACCAAACTATAACTTGAGTACAATACATAGTTATTCATCTCTCTTAAGAACAGATATCTAGGATTGCTTTCATAGGCTTTATTTTTTTTGTATTATTCTAATTGAACAAGTAGATAAGACAGGAGAGATTAACATTTCAGTTAACATTAATCGCCTGTTATATATGCCAAAATAAAGAATATAATATACATTATGTTATTTCAATTAATCTGTTTTTATCTTTTTGCCATAATTCCACTTCCTTAGACTCTGTTAAAAATAACTCTATATGGGCTACGTGTGCCTTCATATAAGAAATTTATTTCAACAGATTAATATATGAAACTTAAGAGTGTCTTATTCCTATATAGAAAAATCTATGTTCAGTTTATAATATCCTATAGTCTCTTAACAATATTCTTTCACTTTAACCAGCTTTATTTGAAAGACTATACATTTTCATAACATGTTTCATGAGATTTATATCACCTTTTCTTAATACCGTTTCTATATGTTCATTAGTTGTTTCCTGTTTTCCAGCTATCCATAGTTTAGTAACTGGTGCACGATTAATCCTCGTAATCTACTGTATTTTTGCTCAACCTAAATTCTCCCCTTATGCCCATTATAAAAAATCTCAAGGTAGTTCAAGTGTTCCTTAAAATATAACTTCCTGTTTTCTATGTATCATAACTCACATATATTTTATGTGTAGACATTCAGAGGACATATGTACTGACTCTGAATATTTCATTGTATCCTCATTCTTCTTTTGTAAAGTTTTTGGTATCAGGAGCCCAACATAATATTGCTTGCTCTTCCCAAATAGTTTTCCATCTAAGAATTTTGCACCTATTTCATGCTTATCTCATTGTTGCATTAGTTTTAGATTTTCATTGATTTCTTCTCTTTTCTGTGTTTCCTCATAAACCTGATTATTTCCTCCATTAAATCAACACAAATTGTTCTATCTCTTACCTTTATGATCTCTTCCATGTATTCTGTGATGTAGTTCCCTGTTTACTTTTATTTTTTTATCCCTTGTCACATGTCTTGTTTTGACTGATCACCCCTTGGGGATCCTATCATTTTTCTACTCTATCTACATTCCCCAAATTATTTTTCTTTATTTGAAGTCCTAATTTATTGAACTAATGTTGCAATATCTGTCATGTAGTTAGGTATACCCAGCTAGATTTTTTACAGTAAGGCAATTTAATAATTGTGTACTATTTTTGGGACCATATGTAATTTCTATGAATTTTCTTATTTGTTTTGGATACTTTCAATTCCTGTGTGATCTTCTGGTATGAATAGATGCCTAATCATATATTGAACTACTGGAAAATCATTGTTTTAATCAATAATTATAGCATCAGTGTTCCTTTTTTACACATCATATAATTCATTTTGTCTTGTGCTCTTTGTGATGACCGTGCCCTGGCCCAGCAATCAAGAAGCCTCAATCCTCACCACTAACACCAGGGAGGTTGTCTCCTAGAAAGGAAAGGATAACTAATACACACAGTAAAGTACAATTTCCCTTAAGTGCACACAGAGATCACAGTCAGTCTGGGGCTGGTTGCTCCCTTGCTCACCAGGTCCCCAATAAGACTCCCCACTGGCACAGCTATAGGGTCCAGGTCTCAGCCTAGCTGGGCAAGCTAAAACCTCCAGTACCCTCTCTGTCCAACCAGTGCTTCGTGTCCCTGCCCAAGTAGCTGACACAACACACACACACTTTGAGAAGAGGTTATACAACCACACAGACCCTCCTGGGAAAAGGCTGGCACAGGTTCTCCAGCTGGGCCCTCTTACCCAGACCAAATGGTAGTAATTCCTGCCACCACCCAGTTAATAATTATCAGCTACTAAAAGGCCCTTAAAAGGGTGTCCAATTATTACTGTGCAATATTATAATCCAATGGTAGTACGACTAACAGAGAAGGCTTAATTTGGAGTGACTTAGACAGTAAAATCTGTAAATATGTAATGTACTTTAGAGGTTAAATTATCTCTACATAAACCAGCCACAGGTAAAGGTTTTAAAATATTTAATAATAAATAATTAAACCACAAGACAATACTACTACACCGCAGAGATATCTAAGAGTTCAGAGATCACACAGAAACTTAAAACAATACAGTAGGAAAGATCTAATTTCAAAGAAAAATACTTAGTCTAACTTTCTTCTAAGTTTAACTATTCCTAAGAGAAATCACAGTGCTATAATCCTGCTTGCATACATAAAGTGTAAGCAGTGCTGGGTTAGATGTCCAAGATCAAAATGCTTTCTAGTCTCTCACTGAACAATAGTTTTTTAAACACTAACCAACAGCTCTCCTATGACCCTCCCAAATTACATCATTTTGACACACAGTCTGGAGATCCCAGGCCACAAACTGCATTATTTAGCAAGCTAACACCTGCCCAGGAGACTACAACAATAAAGGGCATTTCACATATACACTCTAGCAGAAACCAGAGCAATAAAGCACATTCCATATGTAAATTCTGGCCCTTAACTTTAACCTTAAAACAATGGGCCTGAAACCTTCATCCAGACTTACTGGAGCCGACTTGTAAAACATCAAAGAGATTCATAAGATCTTTTCAATTTCAAAAGACACATTTGAAATGCTTGGCTTGGTTTTCCTTACAGCAGATGGCAATGTTGCAACAATATTGAAGTTCACATTTTACAATGTTTTCTTTCATTTAAAAACACAAGCCTGTATTTACATTTATTTATACAATTGATAGAATTATGTATCAAATTCTATTTGACTAGGCTGGCAGCCTTCACCCATCTTCCTCCAGTCTTCACACTCTTCATATGTTTTTATCAGTGCCACCCTTTAAACCTTTTATTATTATCATACCTATATATAAAAGGTCTGTTTCTCCTTTATTCTACCACAATCTTGTAACCCACCTCTTTCTACTATTTTTACTAGCATTGTTTTTATTACAAATTGGACCAGATTTTTTCGCAAATTAGTTTAACATATTTCGTTTCTCATCTTGGGATTTATAAAGGTTACTACTAAGTCTACACGAAGTAAAAACATAGTGTAACTTTTCTGAGCAAACAGACAGCACAAGCACTGTAGTAAGGATGTTCTTAAATACAGAAACATTTAGTGAACACTTAATGATAAACTTTCTGAATCCTGGGGTTAGTCATCTACAAATAATCTGATCATTGCTTTCCTGTCAAGCTTGTCATGTGCGTTCTATAATTTCTCTCTTATTTAAATCACTAGCTACTCTGTCACTGCTATAAGCATTGCATGGGATAACTTAACATCCTTCCATCTCTTTTTAGAGCATGTTTTCTTTGTAAAGCATTATTCACTAAAACATCTATGTAACAGCCTTCATAAATTGCTTACTTTCAGTTTCTAAACTTTCTCTATTTTTTTCTAACATGTTGTATACACTACCCTTATTACACTTATTGAAATGCTTTCTCATTATCAAAAAACACCATAACTGCTTAATTATCTTTCATTCATGGGCTCATAGGTACTTATTAGATTAATGATCTGTGATGATCTTAAGAAGCCAAGCCTTACTTCCCATGGTAGTCTTTAGCCCTTATATTGTGCATATGAAGAACCTAGGGAGGGGATAATCAATATGTTGGATAAGACATTTACAAGTTTTCTCCTATCCATGAGAGGCAGGGGTACAAAACCAGGGGAGAATTAGTGGTTAGCCATCCATTCATTTAAATTACATTTGAGTAGAGCAAGAGATGTACTTTGTGTTATGTAGAGTAAAATAAATTTCCATAGAAGTGGTGTTGTCTGTGATACATACTTATCCCTCCAACATGTTTTAATTTGCAAAATAGATTTAGATCACTTAAACGGATGCTTATGATACCACTGGACTTGCAAATGTGTAATAGGTCTGACAGAATAGGGACTGTCGAATCTCCATGTGTGAGGCACAGGTTGCCTCTCAGTAGCTTCTATGATACTAAGAAAAGGTTCAAGGCTTTGAGATAGTCTGCATACTTTTTATAATTTAAGCCTTTGTTTTTTTTTTACTTAGAAAGAGTAGTGGTCTTTCATATTTATAGTCCTACATCCTCTCTCACTCAGTACACCAGTGAATCATAGCAGCCCAAGTTCCAGCCTTTCAGAGTAGCTCCTTTCTAGTACACACTCCCCTTATTAGAGTCATGAACTACATCCATGGTTATACTCTTGCTTTTCCTGTTCCAAAGCTCTTCATCACCTATCTACTACTGAACTAGTACCAAACAATCTTACACCTTCTTTTCCAGAGCCAATTCCAGCCTAATTCTCTCTTATTTTCCAGAGTTTTCTTCCTTAGTAAAAATTTTCAAAAAATAAAATTTTCCTTAGTTTTCTACTTTATTTAAAAAGCTTTTTTCACAGTTGCTAATACCCAATGCGCTAGCACTATTAGCTTACTTAACTTTTTCTACTATCATTCACATAATAAATACCTTCCTCTCCTTTGCCTCACATGATCTTTGTCCCTCAATGTACCACATTTTCCATAACTCCAACCATTTCACACTTACCTACAGAATATTTATGTCTATAAAACCAGGTATCCCGACCTCTTAAACAGAATGCCAATTTTGTGGTGATAAATTCTATCAAAATAAAACTAAAGTGGCCCTATAGGAATGAACAGTACCTGCAACATTTAACTCTGTTTCAAGATGTTCACCCTAACCCAGGTTCACAGTACCATTCAAACTTAAATCCCACCTCAATTCCCAAACTAAAATATTTAACAGAGCTACTCCTGATGAATATCATGCTCAGAAGTATTTGTAATAAAGCTGATGATTTGTCAATCCATAAAGAAAGATTCCTCTAGGAACATCAAACTATGTGGTTTCAGCCAACTAATAAGTACACCAACAAGGTACAATAGCAGTAGACCAAGTATTCCAGACTGAATCCTTACACACTCACCAGCTAGAATCACTTTTGTTGCCACTCTTCCAGATAATCTAAATGACTACCAACCCACATTTGCTGTTAGAAATGAAATAAACTCCCCAAAAAATGCATTGCCACAACTAAGTTTGCGACATTTGGCTTAACCCTAAAAGCTGTTACAGTGACAACCTGAAACATAAACTTGATATTTTTTATAAGACCACATGATTTCATCAAGATAGGAATAGAATGAACCTTAAAAGTTAGTAAGAGTGTGGCAGCTGAGAGCCAGTATGAAAAGAAGCAAACTTGTGCACTTTGGAGCAAGAAGGGACCATATTAGGATGGTGGTCTCAGAAACCAGAGAGCAAAGAGTCATGAAGCAGCCTTATTTAGTGTGTACTCCAGCTGTATGGTGCAGAGTGATGGAACTGTTACTGTGATCCAGATGTCTGGGATTTAATTAGTGTTCCTGGCACCAGAGCAGCTAGTCAGGAAGAGAAAAGAGTAAAGGGGTATGTCTCTCTCTCTCCTCTCCCAGGGGGTAGGAGAGGACAGTGGGCTACTGAGAGTACATAGGGGAAGTGCAATTTCTCTGGTGGGCAGGGATAACCATCACAGACAGCTCATTGCATGTCTTTCTTTAGCTCTGCAAACCAGGTATCCACGAGGGAAGTGTAGAACTAACATAAACCATTGACCCACTCCTGATGGTTATCTGAGTGACACTACCCCCGCCCCACCATCCCTCATATTAAAGGTGTAAGTCTTTGTGTAGAGTTCTGTGTTTAAGCCTAGGTGGCTGTATAAAAGTTGAAGCAGTTCAGTGAAAACAACAAAGACATGTGAGGGTGGACTATTGTTAAAGGAGAAGTGACTAAGGGATCACACCAGATATGAAAACAATTAAACGAAGTGTGATGGAATCCTTTAAATTGCTCATGAACCTAACTGGGTAATGGCTTGTTAAAACATGTATTTCTGGATACCAAAAGGAATTAAGTAAGATGAAATACAAAGGGTATTGCTTCAGACTATTTAAAACAACATTTGGCACATTTGTGAAATCTGTTCTTAGCAGAATTGGGAATACAGCCTTAGTGATTAAATTAAACATGGATGGGAATGAAATTGTGAAATCCTAACCATGAGAATTAGATGAGGCTGGAGATTTACAAAATCTGAATTTTTATTTTGCACAAATTAGGGAAGTGGGCATAGTGGTTAGGCTTGGAAACTTTTATCTGATCTCAGCACTGTTCTACAGTGTAATGAAAACTGTAAACTTAATAAGCTCTGTGAGAATAAAAAGATGTTTTGCAACCACAAAAAGTGAACTAGAAAAGCAGGAGGTATGTTGAAAAGTTTGTACATAATGATGATAGAAGTACTTCTATTTTATGAGGTTGCAGACTGCTGAGACAAGTTGGAGAGTAGGATAGGTGAAGGACATGTTACGGTATCTTAGCAAATTCAGTAAATATGAAGTTATTAAATAACTAGGGGAATGAGCAAAATGATCAGCATATTCAGGTCCCGAAGAAGCAATACAGCCAACTAACAAACAGTATTGTAAAACCATTTTTTTTTGTAGGTGGGACTGCTATGTATCATGCTATTCAGTTTGTTGCCAGTGGACTGCATCCAGTCCATGAGTTGTTTTAATTTCTAAATGTGTATTGTTTCTGTTGTCAGAGGTGCAAACATAGAAATCACTGTTATTGAAGAGTAATTTATGTGAAAGGCAGACTCAGGTACAGCAGCTGAGTTTACAGACTTGCTTTTCACAATAATGTTAGATGTCTGAGTAAAGGCAATGTACCAAAAAGATTTTGTGGGTAACCATTTGATATTCTGAGACTGAACTGAGGGAGTCTGTCTCTTATTCCAGATGCTCTATCCTAATGTATTAATGGTACCTAGAAATTCCTGATAGCCAGAAAAGATTTCAAGCAGACCAGATGTAAGCATTCCATCTTAAAGGAATACAGCAGTCCAAACCCTCACCAGTTCATGATGTATCTGGTTTGCTGCATAATTAGGGTCTATCCAATACAACACTAAATACTCCTAGTACTAAGTAAGCATACCGATTGGGGAAAGATCCTATTTTATATCTGGTACATATTGGTTTATTTATAGATATCAGTCAAGGCTTTCCTCACCATTTAAAGATGTTTAAAACACTAGTCCACAAATTCATTAAAGTTCCCAGAGCCCTTACAGTGCAATGCACCCATTTGCAATTCAGGAACATGCTAACTGCAATGTGGTAAGACCCTATTACCACTAATTTGCATGCCTCCTGAACTGCAGTTACTACTGTGATGTTTAGATCTTGTTTAGATCATTGCTGATCTGCATTTTGCAGTAGTAACTTGCTTCTTGTGTAGGCAGTGAAACCCTCCCTCCAGTCATTATGGCACATATGTATTAGACACCGTTGTCTATTCTATCCCTGCATCCCTGATCCCTGGTACACTCTTGGTACTATTACAGTACTTTAAAGGGTCTGCCTGGTGGTCTAATGTTTCTGTCACATTACAAGTGTGTGCTGTGTTGTTACTGCACTTATACCTAGTGTCCAGTGGTTCCATCACCACGTTCCCCATACTACCATTGGTGCTATTATAACACTTTAGAGTGTATCCAGTGGTTTCCCTCCACTCCCATTATGCAGGTTTGTGCCTTAGAGCACTTTATAGAGTAATCCATGCTTTCTAATGTATTCTCCCATCCCCCAGTCCCCATAATAATGGTGCTGGTATGGCACATTAAAAAATAACCTCTGGTGCCCAGTGATTCTTCTCCACCCCCAATCACCCTTATGATTTATGTGCCATTATGACACTTCATTTTATCTCTGCTGTCTATTGGTTCCTCCTCACCTCCAGTCCCAGTAGTAGCATTGATTCTGATATGGTATGGTACTTTACAGATGAATCTTTGGTGTCTAGTGTATCCTTCCACCCCCCCCCCCAATCTCCATTATAATGCCAGTACTATTATGACACTTTAAAATTAATCCCTTATGTCTAAATGTCCCCTCACCATGTTCATGTTCAGTACTGCAATGTGGTGGTTATAGCCATAGTGGTCTACACGACCGAAAGTTTTCTTGAATCATGTGACCATGTAGATGCCTTCCTGGAGGTGGTTCCAGGGGGGAAGCGTATGGCTGATTAGTATATGCCTCTCCCCCTGAAGCCCTCAATAGTATTCAGCATGACCACAGGGCCAGCACTTCCCAGTGCTACACGTCTTTGTGTTGGATGACTGTGCAGCACTGTGCAGGGGTGCTTGCTGAATAACAAAATTGTACCATGATGTGTACATAATCTTGTACTCATTGCAGTACCTTTATTAATCTGGCCCTAAGTATTTTGCAAATATTTTCATTAAGGTAATGGTCCCCTGAACTTTCTATAAATATGGGGGTCCCCCAAGGTTCTATACTGGGCCCTTTTCTATTTATTATTTTCACCAATCAGCTAGCAACATCTACACCTTTATCATTACTGGTTCAATATGCTGATGAATCCACTGTCATCACCATTGCCAATTCCCTCTCTGATCTACATACTTTAACTCAAAATTATTTCTTTTCTATTGAAAATTGACTCAAACAGAAGCACCTAGTTCTAAACCCAAAGAAGACGAAACTTTTGCTCTTTGTCCCTAAAACTATGAATCATCTTAAACCCTCTTTCCCTATCTGTTCCCTTAACAATACACCTATCACAGTTGAATCTCACACCAAACTTTTTGGGGTTATTATTGAAGATCAGTTGAAATTTGACCTACATGTTCTCAGTAACATTAAGAATACCCACCAAAAACTTTGACGCCTCCACAGGAAAAAAAACTTCTTATCCAGTAAAGCCAAGGCAGCCCTAGCCCATGCTTACCTACTCTCAATCCTCCCCTATGGCTCTCACATTCTTACCAACTTACAAACCGCACTTCTTTCTAAGCTAGAGTCTACTTACAATAAGGTGGCCAAATTTGCAGCACAACTCCCTTACCATTCCCATCACTGCTTAGCACTCAGGAAACTAAACTGTTTAGAGTTTCACCACAGCATTCTCCTCGCACAGGTTCAGATAATTCATTCTATGCTGCACCATCCCTCTTTCTCTCCCAGCATTACCTCTGTCATCTCCTCCTACTCCCCACTTAGAACACTTCGGAGCTCAGAACAACATCTCATCACTATATACAAGCCAAAAATCAAAACTGGCAAGAACCTTTATAGCTATTGTCCAGCTGAGACCTGGAACAAACTTCCTTTGGAAATTCGAACTACTAAACCTAAACACCAGTTCAGAAATGCTGTAAAAAACTAAGCAATATATGGCTATGTCAGTGCAATCATCCCCCTGACTGACCTTTTTCCTCTCTGCCTTCTTGCCTCACATTCTTCTTCTTTACACACACCTCTTTGGTCTCCTTGTTTTCCACTAGTGTTTCACTACATTACTCTTATTAGTTCTACCCTCTGCAGCTTTTAGCTGATCTTATGATGAATGTAATTCTGCTGATGTATGGCATTTTTTTGATTATCTATCCCACCACAATGTATTCATTTTTGTTCTCTTTATCTGTTATTTTGAACTCAGCTTTATTTTACCCTTAGTAACTATTATTTGTAGCTAATAAACAAGGATATAATGAATCTCCCAATTCTGGATCCCACACAGTTTGGTTTTGTAAAGGGTAGATCATGCCTGCTCAACTTGATTGACTTCTTTGAGTCCATCACCAGAGTTGTGGATGAAGGCAAGGTGGTTCATACAGCCTACCTTGATCTGGCCAAGGCCTTTGATACCATTCCCCACTCAGGAATCATAGAAAAACTCACTAAGCTAGGCATCAACCCCTATATCACTAGGTGGGTTGCAAACTGGCTCACAGATAGAACCCACAGTGTGAAAGTAGCTGACTCCAAGTCAGACTGCTGATCAGACACGAGTGGAGTCCCACAGGGTTTGATCCTGGGTCCTCTCCTGTTTGGTATCTATTTTGCTGAAGTCCAGGCCAACATGAGAAAACTCTGGCTGACAAAGTTCACAGACGATTGCAAGCTGGGAGCTGTTATTAACTCCTGAAGTGATGTTGACATCCTACAGAATGGCCTCACTGACATCAATGACTGGTGTCAGAACCATGGCCTTAAGCTCAATGCCAAAAAAAGTGTCGTCATCCCCTTTGGGAAAAAAATGGTTCCCATGAATTACCACATCAATGGTAGTCCACTAAACACAGAAGGTGTTATAGGAGATCTGGGAACACAGGTTAACAGCAACCTATCTTTTGACCACCACATTGCCACTATGGTCAGAAAGTGCTTCTATGTGGCACTTCTCATTACTAAGGGTTTTGCATCCAGGAAGAAAGAAGTCATTGTCTTCCTCTACTCTTCCCTCATTAGGCCAATTATTGAGTGCAATGCCCCATTTGGCATGTACCTCACAAAACACCTGCAACAATTGGAGAGGCCGCAAAAGTACGTTACAAAGAGGATCCTAGTCCTTAAACATTTGTCCTATGTGGACAGACTCAAAAAACTCCAACTATTCTCTGTCTCATATTGCCTACTTAGAGGCAATCTCTGCTTGACTTACAAAGCCATGTCTGACACAGCTCTGTTAGAAATGCTACATGTAAAGAAATCCCAGTCCCTCCGCACCACACACTCCAGAGACCTCAACCTCATTACCACAATCAACAAAACATGCTGGAGGGACAGGTTCATAACCCAGAGACTGCCCACACTATGGAATAGACTTCCCATACATGTCAAGCAGAGCACCTCACTGGCCCTCTTCAAGAAAAATCTTGATGAGTGGATGCCAAGTAAAAAATTCACCCCAGGGATCACTCCAGTGGCTCTACTCGACAAGGGCACTGGGAACTAAGGTCGGGTGGCACGATGCCAGGGTAATCCTATGAGCTAGGCTTGTAAAGGCTCCAGGGCCATTAGCCTAGTCCACACCTATGAACCTATGAACCTATGTATTACAAATATATACTTCATTATCTATGTAGATATGTATGTGGAGCTTTTCTCCCCAGGTCTCCACTGAAAAAGGGCTCTTGTCCAGCTGGACTAACCCGGTTAACAAATGTCAAATAAATAAATAAATAAATAAATAAGAAACCATTTTACACCACTTCAATGAATATTGTATGGTGATTTGTCTGAGTGAATATAGTTAAGAGCTAACTTACACTGTAATATCTGCAGCTACATTATACTCTGAAAGACTGTCAGATTCTATTAATATATCCTTAAGATGAGGAAGTGCATGGCCTAAATTTCTCAGATAAAACAGAAAATCTGCTTATAAATAATTCTGTTGTATACTTGGCTGATTGTCTTTGTTTTTGACTCCATAATTTACTGTACAACTGGCTTTAAGTGAAGGGTGAGGGGCAACTAGAGGAAAAAAAAACAATATTTTCTAAATTTACTGAAGTAAAAGACATGATAGGGACAGCAGAGAGTTGATTATCTGAACGTCGATTATCCAAAATGTTAATTATTTCAATGAAGCCTTCCAAAGTTTTTGAGTAGGACAAATCATAAAGTCTGAATATCTAAACATTATACATACTTGTTTATTTGTGATTGTTGAGCTTGTAGCCTACTCATGTGTAAAAAATATTCTTTATTGTCCACTGGATCGCTGAATGGTTACAAAGTGTATTCCCTGTGCGCAGAAAAAACAAGATTTTTAGAAGTTTTTTTATCTGGTTCAATTATATGTTTGATTATCTGAACAGTTTGATTGTCTGAACTACCCTAGGTCCCAATTAGTTCAGATAATCAACTCTCTACTGTACCTAATATTTTTAACTAGTATTCTGGATTGTTCATGATTGTTAATACTCATCTAATAGATGATGAGGAAAGTTTGAAATAAAGGTTTTATAGAAAGGTCCAGTTAATTTAATCTTTTTCAGCATCTTTTAGAATGCAGAGACCAGTTGTCTTACCGGAGTCCAGATGCATGTCTTTGTAAAATGGGAGGAAACCGGAGCACCCAGAGGAAACTCACACGAACACAGGGCGGACATGCAGACTCTGCACAGAAGGCACCCCAGCCAAGAATCAAACTGGAGAACCTCTTGCTGTGAGGCGAAAATGCTACCGCTGCACTGCTGCGCCGTCCAAATATATATTTTGCATATGTTTTTCTGAGTTGCCTGATATAAATGTACATTAGTTGCATGAAATTATTTCACTCAAAAGGAAAATATTCTCTTATCAAGAATGTCAGCTTATAATTGGTTATCTGCATTTAGAAATGAATTTGTTTTTTTGTGAAGAAGCAAGGGAGGGTATTCTGGTCCCTATATGATATGAAGTTCTGCTCCTTTGTTTGGTACTGCAGTGAAATTAGATTTCAGACTATATTTAATCAGGTTCTGGGATTTTGCCCTTTAGATAATTTTTAATAGCATGCTCAACTTCTTAGTTTTGAATAAGTTTTTTTTTTGACAGTGATAAGAAATTTGGGCAGAATAAATCCTTATAAATTATTATAGTTGCCAGCATTATTCCTGGGAATTTTGAAGCTTCATGTCAATATTTATAGTAGTCAGCAAATGTTATTAGGACTTCTTGAGGTATTAAGTGGAGATTAACCATGCCTAGAAAGGTACAAATGTTGCAATATATTCTTTTTGCACTTTTTCAATTTTTAACTCCATCGAGGAACTTAAGTACCTTAAATCCTAAACACAAAAGATTTTTGTAGCCTTAGGCTCACTATCAAAGTATCTTTGTTTTAGACAAGGCAATGCAAAGTCTGTTCTTCTGTTAAAATTATTACATAGTTTAATTTGTAATCACTGAATTAGAGGTTGAACCTCTGCGGTCTTCTCTGACTCCTGCTTTTGTAATACTATTATCCAGTTTTGACATGCTCATGGTATACCAGATTTACATTAACTCATTTATTTGCTCTTCCAGTGCAGCTCTGAAATGACCACAATATAGACACAACCCAGGACAACAGAAAGTTAAGTATGAAGTACAGTGACTGAATAGTAAATTCATGCCATATAAACATATACAGTTTAATATGCGTCAATTAACTATATACAGACAGATATTATATGTCAGTTAATAAGTTCCTCAATGATTATTTATTTATGCATTGCATTTGTTGACCAGGAAAGTCCAACTGGGCATTTACCCCTTTTCAGCAGAGGCCAGGGGAGAAAAGCTCCATAAATGTAAAACATTTATGAAAAGTGTAAGATAAAGCATAATAACAACACATTGTCATAGAAGGCAATAGTCACAGTACAAAAAAGTTAGAAAAAATATTTAGCACAGTACACTTGGGTTAAGGACTTTAGAAATATCATTGTGATAGTGCTGGATATTGGAGTGATTTAATTTAGTTCAAGGTGGATTGTTATTATCCTGGAGTGTCACAGCAGTAGAACCATGTATTTTTAAGATGCTGCTTTAGCTCAGCTTTCAAAGAATTTCGGTTTTCAATGTGTTTCCAAGTTCCAAGTCCTTGAGATGTAGTTGGAATAAAGATTGTCCCTTGCATTGTTGTTAGATTTAGATATGGCAAGAAGCAGTTTGTTTCTTGACCATAAGATTCTATATGATTTAAATGGGAGTTTGATAGAGTCAAGGCCTGGACATTGTTCTGGTTTATGAAGTATTTTAGAAACTATCAGATGTTGTGGATATATGAGTTTGTGTGTGGGACTTCTAATCAGCTTAAGGGGTTTAAGGGTTAGGCAATGATTGGTTCCATGGGACAGGTTTGTAGCAATTTTGCTATTTTATTATAGCTCTGGTGAGGTTTTACGGTAGTGAAGCAACTTTGGTTAGAAATGGAGAGGCATATAGAAAGGTAGGGAGGGAGGAGAGGAGGAATGATGTACCAATGCTTCTGATATTATCTGCAAAAAATGGCTAGCTCTGTATAGGCTGCCTAATTTTCTTTTAGTATGTTTTTTATTACTTGTGATACACTGTGCTTGAATTTTATTTTGTCTTTTATTGTAACTCCTAGCAACTTAGTTTGTGTTTCCATTTCAGTGTTAGTATTGTTCCGAGAGATTTCAGAGAAAAGCTCTTTTTGAGTGTTAAACTGTTTCCAGGATGAACAACATTGATTTGGTCTTTCCTAGGGTTTAGAAGCAGGTGGAGCTGGAGTTGATGAGCCAGGTTTAGACTAATGCAAAGATTATTAGGTGTATTGCTGAAGGGTTGATACTTTGATAAATGATTGTAAAGTCATTGTCATATTGAACTATTGTGCCATGCATGGATGCAATATAAAGGTAATTTATAAAGTTATTGAATAGTAGTGAGCCTAGTATAGAACTTTGGGGAATGCCAAGAGATGCATGCAAGAACACTCTGCTGCCTTTTAGGGAACTGTGGAACCAGTGAAGGGCAGGGTTAGAGAGGCCTAAGGAAGAAAGTTTTTGTAAGAGTTTAGTGTGGCAGAGAGTGTCAAAAGCCTTTGATAAATCCAGTAAAAGAGTGGATGTAAGATTATCTGAATGCCTATTTAGGTTGACTGTATTGATGAGACTAAGCAATGCTGAAATGGTGCTATAATGGGATCTAAAGCTGTGCTGCATTGCAGAAAGGTATTTATTTTCAAGAATAAAGTTTTTAGTTGGGAGTGATTCGAATTTGATTTGGTGAGGTTTCTTACTTTGTCAAATTGGTGTTTATAAGATATTTAGGATTGCTGGCTGACTAGATAGGTTGGGAGGTGATTGCTGAGAGAATTAGGCAGAATGCCATAGGATACGCATTTCTTTGGGTGGCATATGGCTGAAAAGGGTTAGTTGACCAGTCTACTTGCATGGTGAACAAATAGTAAATAAATAATAAATCTAAGAAACCAGTCACAAATAGACTCCCTTACTGAGTGTTTATTATATCTAGTCAGGGAATTGATAAGTTAAAAGAAACCATATAGCTGCACATTGTTTGTTGGATCATTGTAGGCTGTGATCTTCTAGTCTATATTAGGGTCACCCAGGATTATTGTTCCTTGTTCTATACCGGATGAGCACCAATACAGTACATCTACTAGAGATGAGGTATTATTGCCTGGAGGCCTGCTGGGACTATTATTTATATGAGTTTAATTTGTAGGATGTAAGTAGCAGTTCTACATTATGAAATTGAGGTAAGGCAGTCAGGTAGGGAGAGGTTTTAAATATGTTAATATAAATTATTGTTGCACCACATTCCTGTTTGTATTTTCTGTCTGGTCTGCCTATATCATAGCCTTGAGGAAGAACTTCTTAATTTTCTCTCTTATTTTAGCCAGATTTCTATGGCAACTAGGATGTCTGGAGAGTGAGTAAGTGGATATCTAAGCATGCAACCCTGGGAGTTTATTGCATGTGTTTCTTAGATTTAGATAGAAAATGTTTACTGGTGAAAAGTTCTGATAGTTCTAAGTGGGATGTGGTAGATTTAAAGACTGGAATATAGATGTTTGGATTGGTCCTGGGTTAAGTTGATTATCACCACTTGGATTTAGTTTTATGATAAAGCTTTGCTAGGTGTATGTCCATTTGTATTTGGTTAATGGTTTAGTATTAAATTTTGTTATAATTGGTCTGAGTCTAAAATATTTTGTTTTGAACTATTTAATAAGGGCAGATTGATAAACAAATGGTTTGCTTATGAGACTGTGATTATCTGAAGTATGTAGATGGATGGATGTGGTAGAGGTGCATAAAAGCAATTGTTGTTATGTGAAATGCTCAATTGTGACGTATGAAAGTATGTTACAGTAGTGAGAAAAAGGACTATTACTATATAGAGGGTGTTTGAGGGAGGAGTTGACAGGTTATATACATTTTGACTGATGTAAGGGAGGAACAATTGCGGTATATATTTGGAGTAAGACGGAGGTGAGTGGGAATTGGGGGAAGGGTAGAAGAGTGTAGTGAGCTCAAGTGTATAAAGGATGAATGGAGTGGGGCTTCACACTCTACAGGAGGTGGACATACACAAAACTTCAGCTTGGCAAGCTAAGAACTTGGTTATATTCAACTGGACGTATAAGAGAATTTAAGTACCTTTTTATGCACTTTTTCTTTTAAAAAATACAGTATTTAAATTGATTTAAACTGTGTATGAAGGAGTGTTGAAGGAATTTTTAACTGGTTATTCTGCTCTTCAGTAACTTGAACTAAAAGCTAGTGTTGGCTGAATTTTGTTATTTGCTAGTAATTACAGGTGTGGGGTAGCCACATTCAGTGATTTCCTGTCCTTGCATATTTAAACTGGTGCATGTGAAATAATTCCTGCTTTAAAACTTCAGCTTGGCAAGCTAAGAACTTGGTTATATTCAACTGGACGTATAAGAGAATTTAAGTACCTTTTATGCACTTTTTCTTTTAAAAAATACAGTATTTAAATTGATTTAAACTGTGTATGAAGGAGTGTTGAAGGAATTTTTAACTGGTTATTCTGCTCTTCAGTAACTTGAACTAAAAGCTAGTGTTGGCTGAATTTTGTTATTTGCTAGTAATTACAGGTGTGGGGGTAGCCACATTCAGTGATTTCCTGTCCTTGCATATTTAAACTGGTGCATGTGAAATAATTCCTGCTTTAAAACTTCAGCTTGGCAAGCTAAGAACTTGGTTATATTCAACTGGACGTATAAGAGAATTTAAGTACCTTTTTATGCACTTTTTCTTTTAAAAAATCTTAGTGGCATTGAAACTGCCCGCCCCTCAGCCTGCCTCTGGGCCCATCTCATTTGCTCACTCAACTGAGTGCAGTGAGATCATATTCTGATTTCAGGCACTCCTACTGTGTACAAAGAGAGCATCTGGGAAATAGAAAAAAAAAAAAAATTAAGCTTATTTCCTGCCTTTCTTGTTAAGTGGTACAGACTATTTGTAGGCTTCTGAGCCCCCAAGCCCTTCTGTGTTTGAGGGAAGCCTTCTAGCTTGTTTTTGTTTTCTTGTAACTAGCCAGTTTTCTAGTTTCAGCACTCAAATCTGTTTCTTTGATCTCAGCACTTGTTCAGAAAAAAAAAAAAAAAAAAAAATTTCATCTGCTTTTACTGTACTTGTGTTTTTACCTACTTCTTTTACTTTTGCATCATCTTAAAATACTCAATTGTATTTATTACTGCTTGGTGTAACTCATTCTAAGCCTTTTGGTTTAAACACTTGGGCTTCGGACCAGTTAGTTGTTTTGCACTGAGAGGTTTGTGGTCTGCACTGTTGTGGCAGAACAGGTAGCTTACATCCTTCTAGGTTGAGAACTGCTGATTGAGGGCTCAGTGTCTGTTATTCTAAAAGTGTATTAATTCTGGTTTAAGCACTTGGGCTTTCAAGCCAGTTATTTTACATTAAGAGGGTTCGTGGTCTGCACTCTTGTGGGAGGAGAGGCTGGACTCTGCCCTTCTGAGCTGGGAATTTCTGGTTAAAGGCTTATAGTGCATGCATATCTGAACTGTTTCTTACTGAAGTTGGTGCCTTGTTTGCTGTGGCATAGACTGGATTCGGGCCTGCTGGATCTAGCTTTGTTTGTGTAACTTGAGCACTAATCCAGACATTCTCTAAAGTATTCAATGGTATTTATTACTGCTTGGTTGTAACTTGATTAAAGTGTAGCTATCATTCAAGTCTTTTGGATTAAGCACTTGGGCTTCAGACCAGTTGTTTTACATTAGGAAGGTTTGTGGCAAGCACTGTGGTGGCAGGACAGGTAGCTTTCATCCTTCTAAGTTGGGAACTGCTGATTGAGAGCCCAGTGTCCAAGTGTATTAGTTCTGGTTTAGGCACTTGGGCTTCAGGCCAGTTATTTTACATTAAGAAGGTTCGTGGACTGCACTCTTGTGGGAGAAGAGGCTGGACTCTGCCCTTCTGAGCTGGGAATTTTCTGGTTAAAGGTTTATAGTGCCTGAATATTTGAACTGTATCTTACTGAAATTGGTTCACCTTGTTTGCTCTAGCATAGACTAGATCCAGGCCTACTGAATCTAGCTTTGTTTATATACTTGTTGTTTGTTTGCTTGTTATTTCCCTGGAAGCCAATTCACCTAATACGCAACTTCTCAGCTGCTGTGGATCACTAGTGATATCTGCATTGCTTACTGTACTTATTTTCTTGTTTCACTTGAAAGAAAGTTACTGTTTGTCGCTTTTGCATTTAGTTACTTGTATCACATTGCACTCAAGTTACCTGGCACTTGCTCACTAAAGCAATTATATAAGTCAGCACTAAAAATTAAAAGCACTACACCCTCACTCCCCACTGGCCCTTGTTTTCAATTAAGGATTTCCCAATATTATTCTAGCATGTCCAAAGGTCAGTTGTCAATCTCCTCTCCGGTCCAGCTGGTGAATCTGGGAATCTTGAGGCAATGTTATAACTGCCTCATGTACACAGACAACCCTCTCCTCCTCCCACATAACACAAATACTTGCGAGAGATGCAGCTATTTAGCCAAACTGGAGGCTGAGCTCTCTCAACTCAGGACTGGCAAGACCAGACAGGAGGAGAAGGCAACTACACACACCACAAAACCAGCCTCACATAATGCTACCACTCCACTGAATCAAACACATAAACACACAAAGACATACTCGAGGCTCTGAGTAAAAATTTACCTAAACAGCAGAGGCCTCCAAAGCAGACACCCAAACAACTGCTACCTCAAGACACCCCACAAGCAACACATAAACCACAAAAGCAGTGTGCAAAGCAGTCACAGCCCTTAAGGCCAAATACAACACCAAACATACTTGTCATAGGTGACTCCATAGTCAGACACACTGACGTCCCACTCACCAGGCTGAACAAGGAGAGGGTCACAGTAAGCTGCCTATCGGGCTAGAATCCGCCACATAACACAAGCACTCGGGTCACTCCACAGCAAGTACAAATATGACACAGTCATTGTCCATGCTGGTGTGAAAGACCTGAGACGTACCTCCCTGGACTGCATGAAAAGAGACATAGAGGAGCTCTCTGATTATGTAGCCCAGGCAGGTATGACCCTAACCCTGAGCAGTATCCTTCCTTCACCAAGAATGATGCCACAATATAGAGACAAGATGATCAGCTTTAACAATTGGCTTAATGTCTGGTGTCATTCAAAGGGGATCCAGTGTCTGTCTGCCTGGGACGACATGCTTGACAAGCCACGCTGCTTCGCAAGGGACGGCTTGCACCTGTCACCCCTGGGATTCTGGATATTGGCTAAGGCTCTTGCCACCCCCATAGTGCCTTTTTTAGGCAAGGCTCAAATTCTAAACCTACCACTCTAGAAAACAAAAATGGGAAGAAATTGAGGGTAATGCTGCTCAATGCCAGAAGTCTAAATCTCAAAATGCACGCACTCGAGGCCCTTCTCAGTATGGAGAACATCGATGTCTGTGCTGTAACTGAAACCTGGTTCAAGGCTCCTGAGAGCACCCGGCACTATTAGGTTTTACCTCATATCATGCGTTCCGCCCCAAAACCCGGACCACTCCACAAAAGGAGGGTGTATCCATATTCATAAAGGATACTCACACCTCCAGGTTGGTGGCAACGCATGAAGCTTGGAAACCATCCAGGTGCAACTAACAATAGGCAAAACTGCTCTACAAATTGTAGCATGCTACAGGCCACCCTCTCAAACTCAGGAACCCCACACAGCCTTCCTGAAGACACTGGAGGGTATAAATGTATCTCCAAACACCATCATATTGGGTGACTTCAACTACCCGAATATAGACTGGGAACATTACTCAAGCCCTAACTTTCTAGCCCAACGGTTCCTGGAGTTCATAAATTCAAATGCCATGGAACAGCTAGTCACTGTTCCCACGAGAGGAGAAAATATACTAGATCTCATTGTCACAAACATGGGGACAAAATGCTCCACACCGAAGTATATCCCTCATTGGTGAGATCTGATCATAAACTAATCTCACTGGAAATCCACATCCGCCCCACCCCAAACAAAAAGACCATAGTGAAGAACTTCTCTAAAGCAAACTTCACACTACTCAAGACTGGTGTGGTATCCTTCAAGGCCCCTGAGTCAGAGGAAACCACAACCCAAGCTGTGGAAGCCCTTACAAATGCCTTCTATGAACACCTCCAGGACTGCATGGATCAGGCAATCCCAAATAAAACCAAGACTCTTTCCACAAAGGGCAAACGTCCAGTCTGGTGGACCCCAGCCATTAACAAACTTTACAATAAGAGGAGAAAGCTATTACATGATAGAACAAAATCCATAAAAGGGAAGTCACCCCTGATCATTATTAGTAAAAAATACGAGCACTCATAAAATCAACTAAGGCCAATTTTGAGAGTAAAATTGCCATGGATTCAAAGGACAATCATAAGGCCTTTTTCAGCTATGTTAGGAACCTGGGTGGAAACTCACAGATATGCTCAGAATTAGTCCAAAATGATACAAAAATCACTGAACCCACAGACATTGCCAACATACTGGCAGACAGGTTCAGTGCAAACTTCACCCTCTCCCCTAAAGGAGAGATAACTATCCCAGCCGAGTGTAGCCTCCCGGACATCTCAAATGCGCAGGTGAAAGCTGCTCTCTCTAAAGCTAAAAACACAGCATCAATGGGACAGAATGGTGTCCCCGGCTGTGTGCTACACGAGCTAAATGAGGAATTAAACGCGCACATAAGGCAGCTGTTTAATCTCAGCCTTACCACAGGATACGTGCCCAAGGAGTGGCGTACGGCAACTGTGGTCCCACTCCACAAAGGTGGCACCTCTACGGACCCTGGTAATTACCGCCCATAAGCTTAACAAGTCTAGTCTGCAAAGCTATGGAGAGGATCATAATGGAGCTCATAAACAAAGATATAGGGGACTTGCAGACATTGGACCCGACCCAGTTTGGCTTTGTCAAGGGAAGATCATGCCTTTTGAACTTGGTTGACTTCTTGAAATAGTCACCAAGGCCATTGATGAGGAAAGGCAGTCCATACAGCCTACCTTGACCTTGCAAAGGCTTTCGACACAATACCCCACTCGGGTATTGTAGAAAAACTTACCAGCTTAAATGTAAACCCATATGTCACAAGATGGGTTGCAAACTGGCTTAAGGACAGAACCCACAGGGTTAGAGTTGCTGGCGCTGTGTCAGACTCCAAGCCGGTCACAAGTGGTGTCCCACAGGGCTCGGTCCTTGGCCCCTATTGTTTGGCATCTACTTCTCAGAAGTACAGGCCAACATGGGAGGACTTTGGCTGACAAAGTTTGCAGATGACTGCAAACTGGGCGCCATAGTGGAAAGTGCATCGGACACTGATATCCTTCAGAAGGGACTCACGGAAACAGATAGCTGGTGCCAGAGCCATGGCCTGAAGTTAAACGCCAAAAATGTATAGTCATACCCTTCGGGAAAAACAAGGTAACCCCAAGCTACCATATAGGTGGCAATCCACTAAGCACAGAAGAGGTTATCAGGGACCTGGGGACCCAGGTTGACAGTGGCCTTTCTTTTGACACTCACATTGCTAAAGTGGTTAGAAAGACCTTCTACATTGCCCACCTGATCATGAAGGGATTCACATCCAGATCTAGTGAGGTCATTGTTCCCTGTACTCTTCACTTATCAGACCAATGATCGAGTACAATGCCCCATTCGGGATGTATCTCACCCGACATCTGCAGCAATTGGAGAGACCCCAAAAGTTCCTCACCAAAAGGATAAAGGGACTCCAAAATCTGTCATATGCTGCCAGATTGAAGAAACTCCAGCTCTATTCAGTCGCATACCGTCTGCTCAGAGGTGACATGTGCCTGACATACAAGGCCATGTCCAACCCGGAATTAATGGACATGCTCCACCTCAAAAATCCAAATCCACCAAAACCACTAGAGCAAGCGACTTAAACCTTAGCACGGATATAAATAGGACGTGCTGGAGGGATAGATTTATCACTCAGAGACTCCCTATGCTGTGGAATAAAATCCCGGTCCATGTGAGGCAGAGCACCTCGCTGACTCTGTTCAAGAGAAATCTAGACCTGTGGATGGGAGATCGTAGGTTTACCCCGGGAATCATCTCTGGGTCACTGCTGGACAGAGGCACAACAAACTAATGGGCACAGTATTTTTTCATATAAGGGGTGGCGTAAGCCACAATAATTTGGGCTAGGCTTATAAATGCCTTAGGGCAGATAGCCTAGTATAAACCTATGAACCTATGAACCTATGAACCCGAGACTGGGTGTTAATGTTCAGGTATCCTATTGAAGCAAAGGAAAGAAGTTTATATATGTAGGAAAACCAGTACTCTGTCTGACCTTGGGTCAAGAGATTTGGCAATATAAATGGAAAAATTCAGACTTATGCAAGGAAGGGATTAGTTTTAAGATAGCATGCAGTTACGGTTTTTAGGGTAATGGAGGAAGATCTTAGGTTCCTTCCAGTCATTATGGATCTTCTGATAAGATAATCATTTCAATTAAAAGATTATTTGTAAGATACACAGTACAATGATATTTACAGATCTCAGTACAATGAGCATACAGCATCCATAGTGTCATAACCTCAGGAAAGCATACATGTAAGACCCTTGAGGAAAATTATATAAATTCTTTAGGATGGTCAGAATAAGCTTAGGAGGATTTTGAATGGTGCAGATTTTAGGATGGACTTTTCCATCCCTAATCATAGTAGCCAAGTGGCCTAAGATGCAGACTCAATAAATTAAATCCTTCATTAAGGCTATGTCCTCTAAGATGCCCTCTTGGCACTACTTTCAGTATATTTCAGCAGTTGCTCTTGTATAGCAATGAAAAAATGTGTTATCATTTGGACTATCCAGCCTTTAAATTATTAATATTTTAAATGGTACAGGTTAAATGCCCAATGCTCTGGTGGGTGTTGTATTATACAATTTAGCATGAGAATGGAGTAGGAATAATTTGGAAGACATAGTAGCAGTTTATTATGGTCAAATAAAAGTGTTAAATTGTTTCAGTTGCATACATTATGTTAATGCTATGACAAGACATGATATGACTGAGAGCAATGGATATATGTTGGCTTCATGTGAGAAAAGGTCTGTAATGAATCTACCTGGCTTATTATATGAAACATTTGTATATCTTTCCGGGCTGAGATTTATCTGACAATTATACAGAAAAGAACATATTCCATTCTCAAAGGTGTATTAATTATGATTTTTAAGCCATTCACAAACATTTTAACTTCAAGTGGAGTTATGGACAGAGAAAAATAAAAGTTTTTGTATATAAAACAGGTATTTGTCCATAATAGCTACTAGTTGTGTATTGCGTCATGAAGTATTTTTTGTCCCTAATAGCTTAAATAGTTTTGTACTGAGTCATGAAGTATTTTATCTGCTAACATTTATTAAGTTGACTTACTATTATTTCCACCTTGCCTGAGTGGTATGTTGTTGTTTGGCATTCCATATCTCCATGAAAAGTAACAGCATTTTTAAATATCTTGGTGGTATTACTACAAAAGGTATACTATTTCTATCTAGTAACAACTTTATTTCAACACTATTAAAATGAGATTTTGTGGAAAGAAAGCCACATTTGCATCCCCACATTGGGAACTCTCATATCCTCTTTATATCCTTTATATGCATATCTCTCTCTATGTATGTAGTGTGTGTGTGTGTGTGTGTCTATATATATATGTGTATATATGAGTTCATTTTATTTTGTTGACACCTCAAAATATTAGCAAAGCTTCACTGCACAACCTTACTAGTGTGGTGATTGTAACCCTAACCCTGCACATTGCATTACTAAAAACCCTTTCCATAACAATACCACTAATCAAGACAAAAGGACACAGAACACGCACAACACCAGTCTGTCCCCTTACCTAACTCTAACTCATGAACACTTGCAAATACACTCTGCTCATTTAACAGAACATTGTACATTCTTGCAACCACCACCTTTTCAGTCAAACATTAATTTTCCTGCAAGCTCCTACATACTTACACTATATAAAGCTTGAATTGAACCAAATATGATGTACACAAATGTGGAGTCACACATTTCTTATGTTGATCAAATGTCGACATTCATCTGAGAGTCAATCATCAGTATTTTTAACCAAATGAATGACAGCCATTGGTGTCCTAGACCAGTTTTCCTTCTTGGCAGTGCTAGACCATGTCATTTACAAAGATAACAAAAAGGTGCTGCCGTACCTAGCCCTGAGGGTTCCTAAAAGTAACAGATAGTGGTTGCAAAGTGGCACCCTTCCATCTGATCATCTGGAATCTTCTTTCTGATAGCTTTTTAGCACAGTTAATAGCACTAAGCCATAGCCATTTAGAGTCATGAGAAGTGTTGGATGGGCAACAGTCTGACCACTTTGATGATGCACAAAAGATTGATATGATAATGCATTCATCATCTAGTTGTTTATGGATCCTACAACATTCTGTATGACATCATTAGTGCCATGGTTAAGCCTAAAAAGATGTTATGAATCTGTGAGTAACTGTTAATAAGCAAGTAATGAGAAATGTTGTGTGGTAACTGTTGAATACATCAGAGGTTCACGATTTATGTAGAAATGGAATCGGAGACTTTTCCCGATTTTAGAAAAAGGGTCCTCCTTGACAGATCAGTTAAGTAATATTGATATAGGGGGTAGCAAAACAACTTGCTGAACATTTAGAGAAATTTGAGATCATTTTTGAGTCGAAGCTGAGTTGGGTTGCAGCTCATGGAGGATGTTATATACCAAACATCTGAAAGGAGGACAGTCATGCTGGGGAAAAGTAAAACAATTTGCCTTTTGATAAACTACTGGGATATGTTGTACTGTAATATATATATATATATATATATATATATATATATATATATATATATATATGCATATATATCCTGTATATCTTCATCAGAAACATTCTTAAAAGAAAGTAGCAATCTCAGTTCATATTTTACAAGGATTAAGTCACTTCTTATATTATGCCAGAATATGGAGTCTGTTTTTTATTTGCCTCTACTACCTGTTGACCATTAGTCCACCATCCCTTACTCCCAGGGAGAGAGCCATTCCTGGCACATTCATTCCCAGTAAGAGAAGAGCTTTTTATAGAATCATAGAGTTTGTCACTTGGCCAATTATCATGGTTTTTCCAGCTATGTCCCTGGACCCAGCCCCTGGTGATTGATGTGGCTACCCTTGTTACTTCAGGGGCCTCTAACATACTACTTAGATATGTGTATGCCCACACACACAATACATGCACATGGACACACACACACACACACGCACACACGCACACACGCACACACGCACACACACACACACACACACACACACACACACACACACACACACACACACACACACACACACACACACACACTTTTGGAGCACCAGACCCACATTCTTCCAATTTCAGACCTATGTGATATGCAAGCTTAGACTTGCATATGTCCCACCAGCCAAGTGGAAAACCATCATTCCCCTCACCCATTATGGGTGAGCCAGTGCAGGCCATTCACTCCCACCCTCCCTCTGCCTCTTTCTTTGCATGAGCTGTGATTTGAACTCAGGTTATTGGGACTTCAGTAAGGGCTTCCTCACACTGTGCTTCAGAACTGGACCAAGTACAGAATCTGTTTTACTGGTAGTAAACAGTTGGGATTATCAGAGCACATTACTATTAAGTTTATTTATATGTATTTTATATCTCAGGTTAGCCTTATTGGGCAGAGCCATGGCAACATCTCATGTATTCTTATATTTCTTATCTGACTAGTGGATGTTATAACTGAATAATTTCTGAGTTAAGTCTCATACTTTTTTGTTATATTTTCGAAAGTCATAGACTATCAGGTTGCTATAGAAAAAAACCCTGTCATGAATAAAATGGGGTTTTGTCTAGATACCAGTAACACTTTCATAAGTACGCTCTAGATCAGTAACATTATGCAAAATACAGTTTGCTGGAAAAGTAACAGTATTATGGATGTGATCTGGGTTGGGATGAATGTCTTCAGAATGTAGAATGAGAACTGATTGAGGTCATGTGTATGAAACAGAAGTGGTTGTTCCCAATTAGTACCTTATGCAATTTTTAACTGAGAAAGCATTTTGGTTTAGGTATAATACATATGAAAAATCACACAGTTTGCCTTTATCTTATCAATTGGCTATAAGTATCCTAATATGGGCATATCTATGTGCCTTCAAAAGTGCTTCCACTCTTGGGATATGCAAATAGCCAGTGGCTTAAGAGCAGGAAGAAGAGTTTAGACTGACATGACGTGTTGCATTTTGGCTGATTATATCTAGATTTTGACTGGGCACACAAAAATGGAAGTATCCAGGATGGTTATGTGATGATTATATAATTAAATCTGACTTAGGGAGAAAAGGTGGTTGGGGACGTCTGAGGTAGGGCTAAATACTCCATGCTTTCTTACCAAGGCATGGAGGCCCACAAATTTCTATAAGTCTCCAGTGGGACTTAGAGTGTTTGTAGTATAAAGAGAGCTGACCAGTGGTTTCCACTGAAGAGTATGCCACTTTAAGGGAGTGAAAGGTCATGTAGTAGTGGAAGTGTTCATTTAGTCAGAGGGGTCCTGCATTTACAGTGATCCAGGCAAATTATTTGTGGAAAAGAAAAAAAACAGGCTTTTCACTGAAGGATTCTGACCTCACTAAGTAGGGATATGTCACAGTCAGACTGTATAGCAGACTGCAGTGTCCTTTTTAGGAGCTTTATCAGTCTGGTGCGGAACTGTGCTCTTTCCTGTAATAAACATCTGGGATGGTATATCCTTCAGCTGGCTTCTGATATTCAAGCAGTCTCAGGGATGAGTCACAGTTGAAATGAGTAACAATTTGTAGTGACTTTCTAGGGAACCTTATCCTTCTGAGGAGCTGTGTCTATCCATGTTATGGTATTCTAATGTACTGTATTCCATATCCCTCCTAAAATTCATTAAGGATATCAACGATGGGTGATGGCTGAACTGTACTGCAGAGTGTATTGATCTCGTGGAGAACTATTATTTATTTTATTTTACATTTTATTTTACATTTGTTTATTTTACATTTGTTTACTGTAAAAGTCTGACTGGACACAGATCCTTTTTCAGCAGAGGCCTGGTGGGAAAAGCTCCAGTTATAAGAAATGCAAACATTGTAGAAGTTTACAAGAATGTAAGAAATTACAGAAGTATTCACAAACAATAGTTAAATAATAGTGGACAATGCAAATACAATTGAAGTGAGACCATTTTCATCATGCGTGGCAAATGAATATATACCATTTAGTGAGAGTAGAACTTCTAGCAAGCTGTGTCCTTCCCTGTTATAAATTTCTGGGGTATTTAATCCTACAGCTCTGGTATTATCTCTTTGCAGACCTCAGAAAACTACCATCCAGTCAGAACATCCTTTAGTATACATTCCTTTAGTTGATAGAGTAAAACTAAAATAATAAATACTATGTCTATATTTTCAAATGCAGTACAGTAATTGTAAAAGATTAATTACATTTTCAGAAATGTACAAAGTTAAGTGACATCTCAATTAGCTCACTTTATCGACACATTCCTTAACATACTAAATGAACTAGCTCCCATCAGATCAAAAGGAATCAAATCTAGCCCCACCCCATGGCTCACAAGAGAAACCAGACGACTCATGCTAAACACAGATAACACTTGGAAAATATGGTCTACTGATAAGATACCACAAAACTGGCAACATTTTAGACAGCTTAGGAACATTTCAAAACAAAAAATGTACTAATTTAAATCATATCTCAATTAACAAGTCTACAAAATACAAGTTCTATTAAATGCAAATGGGCATTTGTAAGCTATACATCAACATCAGCCTAACAGATTTAGACTACAAAATAACAACTTATTTTGAAATCACTAATTGAAAAGTCAACAGACTTAGCTTAATAAAATCAAAACAGAAACAAAAAGCAACAAAACTAATCTAAGCAAAAAAAAAAAAAAGTAACTTAATTTGTAAATTAGGTTGTAGAACAGAGTCACAGCTCCTTCCTTTCCATCTTCTCATCTCAGTTCTCAGAAGTCCTGAGGCTTCCATATTGTGATGTATTAAGAATGAGCCTGCTCTTTCTGTATGGCTGAATAGAAGGTAACAATCTAGTATGTGACATTAAAGTCCTGCATCAACAATAACTTCATTTTTTGTCATGCTAAATATATGTTATCATTTTTTTGTGCTTGGGTTTTTCAAAAGTAGAACATGAACCTTCTTCCACTTTCTAAATTGTGATGTCATTTTCATTCTTCACTCACTGTGCCTACTCATGTCTCGTATTTATTCCTTTTACATGTGCAAACGTGCACAATAACAGCTGCGGATGATGGAAAGATTTCTGAAGACTTTGCACATTTATTTGTGCATACCTGTGCCAGTGTTGATGCTGAGTAAGTGTAAGACCAGCCAATAACAACTGCTTTGTGTCATTCAACCTGGCTGAATTAATGTAGGATCTAGAGGCATGTGGTCTAAATAGTGGGTTCATTCAGAGTGCTTTGGATAAAACCACACAGCAGTGGAGTGGTCTACCTTCTCAGAAGGTCAGTGATTTTGAATTCTGCTGATTATATATGACGTGTAAAAGGAATAAACATACAAGGCCATGTCAAACCCAGAGCTGTTGGACATGCTACACTTAAAGAAATCCCAATCCATCAGAGACACATGCTCCAGGGATCTAAACCTTGTCATCACAATGAACAAAACATGCTGGAGGAATAGGCTCCTGTCCCAGAGACTCCCCAGACTCTGGAATAGACTGTCCATACATGTCAAGCAGAGCGCCTCTTTGGCCCTCTTCAAAAGGAACCTTGATGATTGGATGGGAGATAGGATATTCTCCCCGGGGATCATGTCAGTCGCCCTGCTAGACAGGGGTCTAGGGAAGTAAATACTGTGGGAAGAAATAGCCAGGGAATTGTTATGGCTAGGCTTGTATAGGCTCTAGGGCCAATAGCCTAGTACCAACCTATGAACCTATGACTGTATGGTGGTGCATTAGACAATTTTCTGCACTATTTGAGGAAGGTAAGGCAGGTGCAGGTCAGTGCCTGACAATGTGTTTGGATATCCATTGTGATATTTACCCGCTCTATGTGTAACATTATATACTGCCATGCAGTGGCTGATCCTGGTCATATGATTATTACAGGTATGTGAGAAGAAGATGTTGGGTTAAATTTTAAGTATGTCATAAGGTTCAACAGCATTTTTAAATATATCATAATATCAAAGTTAAAAGGTACACAATTGGTCACTTTCTTGATAAACATCATATGCCCAAACTGTATGCCTTGGAGGGGCTTCCTACAAATACTTTGAATGGCAAAGCTGGTTACACTCAATAATGGAAACCAGTGTTGTATCATGAAGCAATGCAGGCATCACTTATCTGATGGATCATGGAATAACTGGCTCCAAAGCTCTGCTTAAACTTTTTTTGATGGACACATTTTCACTATATTCCATAGACTGCTCCCAGCTTCATGGGAAGTTTCTACCTTCACTTAAGATACTGGTTTAATAGATCTGTGCAACTAATTTACCTTTCTACATCTTGTGGCCTTTATAATTTCTAAAGTGATCTTACTCCTAACAAAGTTCCAAATACTTATGTTTCATTCCAGTGCAATGAGCTGGTTTAAAAACTACCTAGATAACACAATATTCATTGTCAAAAGTGGTAATATAACAACAAAGGAGTGAGGAGGAACTTCACAGCTGGTCTCAAGGTTCAGTCCTTGGCACAATATTATTTTCACTATTTATAAATTATTGTAACACATTCATCCCCTTCATCAATATCACATGTTACATGGATGATATACTATACAGAACTTGTTCCTCTTACCTTTAACTGCAATTTTGACTTCAAAGGACTTTACTCTTCTCAGCTTTTGGCTAACTAAAAGCCTACTATTTATGAACTAATAAAAAAAAAAATGCTAGTATGGACACACACACACACACACACACACACACACACACATGCACGCATGTATGTACTCATGCACACACACACACACACACACACACACACACACACACACACACACACACACACACACACACACACACACACACACACACACACACGTACTCATGCACACACACACACACACACACACACAAATTCTCCATCATGTCACCTAAATATAATCACTTCCTCTGTAAACTTCCTAAATAAGGTAAATCAATACAGATATCAATATCTTGGACTTGCTTAATCTCTGTCTCTCCTTTTAGACTCATACCAAGACCATACTGAAAAAAAGGAATCATTCAAGTCAAAACACCCTATTCGGTTTCCAACCATCTCAACCATGATGCCAGATGGGCAATAGCAAAAAATGTACTCATTCCAAAACTGGAATATGCTGTCCTTGTGTCTACATAATACTCTGCCCACAGTGAAAAATTGACATACCAACTTACTGACGCATGCTAAGACTGACTCACCTGTACCTCTAACCCAAACCTTGCACCTTACCTTAAAAAAATCCTTTCTGTAACACTACCATTACACAAGATGTCAGAAACACACACACACACACACACATGCACGCAAACTTGCATAACTTTTACTCTATACTGTTATGTAGTCCTTACTCTAATCCAACTCCCATACACTCAGACAAATACTCCAATCCCCTAATGCCAAAATGTTCAGCATATCTGAAAGTTTTAGCATTAGTATCCCAAACCTTTACTTACCTTACCTGCAAACATTCAATGTTTCTTCACCTGATATCTTCAAGGTTCAACGAAAAGAGCACTCAATGACATTTTAGAGTTATTCACTCTGTCAATGAACTGCCAGCTTGACAAAATGAATGACACTGTATACACATATGCACACACACACAGACACACACGCACACACACACACGCACACACACATACGCACATACACACACACACACACACACACACACACACACACACACACACACACACACACACACACACACACACACACAAGCTGAATATCAAATGTTTGACATTGCCACTAGCAAATCCAGTAATGTCGGCAAACTATACCAAAGCCTACAATTTCAAATACCCACTATGCCAAACTGCTTGACTTGTCCCCCTTTGGGACCCATGTTATCTCTTGTTCATAGGTCTGGTGGAATTTTGGGATTTTGGTGTATTAAGTTTTTTCAAGTGTTCAACATTGTAGGCTTTGGTATAGCTTAGTCAACATTGACTGATTCAGTAGAGGTAGTGCAGACATCTGACAGTAGCCCTAAATTCATATAGAAGTACTGAATGTGGTTTAATTGTCTGTTAGCTAACCTCTAGATACTCAAGTTGCAACTGCCTGAAAGTGTAGAATGACAGAATGGCATATTTGTCCCCCCATGTGACACAAGTTAAAGCCTATTCATGAGCTATAGAAGTCTGCAGGAGAGCGATAAATTCTCCCCTTGTAGAACTATTCTAAAGATGTATTCCTAGTTTTGATCTGGTGAGCTTGTCTTGATTGTTTACTTGTTTGGAGAGTTAGCCACCAACTATCCACCCTCAGTCACTTGTACTAGCCAGTTGTGGACTGCACCCCACCCCAAAGACTGCAACACAGTAAGTAGAACATGCAGCCCTGCATAAGCTTATAGTCTTGTTTTTATTCAGTATAGTCAGGGACTGCACCCCCTCCAAAGACTACAGCAGAGTAAATACAACATCCAGCCTTGCAGAAGCTTACAAACTTGTCTTTTTAATCAGTGCAAGGGGAAATTACTTGTTCATTCTACTATCTTAATCAGGTTCTGTTCAAAATGGTAGCAAGTTTAATGTCTCTTCTCTGGTTGGCCAGTCTTCGTGGTCTATATTTTGGCTGTTTTCAGAACTAGAATCAAAAATAGCCTCCACTGACCCTTACTTTTCTCTTTCCTTCCTTCTCTAATTAATGAGCTATACCTTACTCTTGTGGGCAACCTGCGCTTTCTTAATTGCTCTTTCTTGTAATCTCCATCTTGCTTTTTCTAATTTCTCCAAATCTTTTGGGTTTCTAATACCACGATGGGAATGGACCCCATTCCTAAGTCAAAGTATGATTAAATTTCATGAAATTAGTATTGCTTCAATCTTTGATGTCAGCCAAAAGTGCTCTTCGCAGCACCCACAATGTGCCCAGTAATGACTCCTTTTGCAATTCGTATGGGGTTACATGGATTGGGAACATATCTAAATATGATTGTAAATTCTTTTTTATAAGATCTGTTGCTCCTTCTGCTATCAGAACTGCCTGGGTATCTTTCTTCCACATTGCTCTCCTTTCTGCCTGCAGATCCTGGTATTTTATGACTTTATGTCTCTTTGTACACAAGACACTATAGGCACTGTGTGTGGCAATTTCAATGATCAGTTGTTACTTTTGTCTTCTTTTCTTGGACCACTATATCTGGTTTTCTAGCATCTATCTTTTGAACTGTTGGTAATGGGTGATCCCATGTGATATAAATTTCATCATTTTCTATGATGCTTTGTGGCTCATGCTTCCAGTGTTTTTCAGCCACTTCAGTACCATAATGATTGCACAATCCCTAGTGCAACAGTCTCGCCACATTATTATGCCTGTCAGTATATAGTCCTTCTGCCATTAGTGTGTTGCAACCAGCAGCAAGGTGTGTGACTCTTTCCAATTCAGTTTTAGAAAACCTACATTTGTCTATTTCTCCCACATGTTCAATGTACTGTATAAACCAGCATGTATATAGCCCACTATCTTGGGCTGCCAATATTAACCTTTCATTTCTTGGTCTGAATTTGCCTCTCCTTAACCATTCCTGCATTTGTTCTTGATCAACATGAGGCTCTTCCAGCAGTTTTTTATACTTGCAACTATAGTTGTTTTTTCCACATTTCTTGCCTTCTCATCTGGTCATTCACCTTATATTATTTCTATTGTTTTTTGACACATTCAGTTGCTGCCTGGTTTTTATCTACTTCTGGTTTGATTTCCATTCCTGCTTGATGTCGATATGCTTCTGCTAAATTAAGCAGAGAAGTCATCTTAGATTTATTCTCCTCATGTCTTGCCTGTATAGGCAGTTCTATGTTGCTTTTCTTTTTCCCTTTTTCATGTCATGAAGTTTCACTGAAAAATACTTGCTGTGTTACTATTATGCCTCTCTACTGTTATTGCTTTTAGTCTACTACATTTAGTACAACATAGTCCAACATTTACTTTTACATTTACGTTAGTAAGCACACTTAGTTAGTTACATGCACATTCTTACAGTCCCAACTCTACTGATTATTTTTGGCCATGCACTGACCCTAAGGGGATGGAATCTGCTCCATTCACCCTTGCTTTGCCTTAACTCACTTTGCTCCCCCTACCCTCCCCCATTTTCCACCCACCAACACTACAATTACATCTGTACTTCCCTAAGCTAACCCACTCTATATCTACAGCTAATCATACACATTTCAGCCATCCTATTTGCTTTTCCCTCTCATACATAGCTATATTACACCACACCACCTTTCATTTGGTTGTTCCTTCCTTCCTCACTCTACTTTTTCTCGTCCCCCAACTATTCCATTCAACCACCTCTGTTTAAACAACAGTACCTTAATGTATTCTGTTTATCATCCCTTATTAAATTCTTGTAACCTATCTTTCTCTACTATAACTACTTATTCTTCCTCTTCACTTACTATCTCTACTTCTATCATCTCTTCTTGCCCATGCCTCACCTTATCACATTCCATTGTTACTCAACCTTACTGTCACCTCCAGAACACCATAACTCTAAATCATCCCCCTCTCACTCTGATGTAGCACCCAGCCTATACTCTATCACATCCTATATTTTCCTTAATTAGAAATACACCAAAGTAGAAACCCCTGGGTCTATATCACCATGTTGACAGGGCTTTTCATCGGATGCCCTTACGTCAAAACATGTACACCTAAATACCTAAATGTCGAACAGCCACAAAAGTGATTTTTTCACAGGGAAAAAAAAACAACCCCCCCCCCTACTTAAATATACCAATTCCAAAATCACACTGCAGTAGAGGAAATGGCAAATTCTCAACAACAGCCCAGTGTTTTTTTTCCCTGGGAAAAAAATTGTTTTGGTGGCCATTCGACATTTAAGTATTTCGGTGTACATGTGTCGACATACGGGAGTTCAATGAACACTCCTGTCAACATGTTAATATAGACCCAAACCCCCACTATATCCAGAAAATCTAAAGGTGAAAACTAAATATAAAAAAAATTAGTTCACTACATTCACCTCTCATCTAAGCTTGCTCTTGATGGTGATAGACATTCTAATCCTGGACCATCGATAGACACTTGCAACTCTACCACCTCAGCTACCCCCAAGTATTTCTCTTCTACTCAATCTGCTTTTGATTAAATTAAATTTTAGGAGCATCTACAATTAACTATTATAGTTACGTGCCTATATAACCTCATACACCCCTGACATAATAATAGCCACAGAAACCTGGATAAAACCAGGTACTAATAACCAGGAAATTCTCCACCTCCAGGTGGCAACATTATTAGAAATAACAGATAGCATAACAAAGCTGATTGTGTGGCTATGATATATAAAAAAAAATTGAAATCACCTCCTACCTCCTCACCCATCTCAACTTTACCAGTGCTGTAATGATTATGTCTTTCCTGGAAATCAACAAGCACAAGAACATATACATCACTGCTACCTACATCTGTCCTGGAAACAACATCCCATTACCAGAAGAAATTCTGTATGGGATCTCTTACAACATCAACAAGGAAACCATCTTCATAAGAGATGTCAATATAGACCACCTACTTATTAACTCTGACTCTCCCACACTCTCCAGAAATTTCCTTGTTTTTACCCAGATTATCGGTGGTGCAGCGGTTAGCATTGTCATCTCACAGCAAGAGGTTCTCCCGTTCAATTCTTGGCTGGAGTGTCTTCTGTGCGGAGTCTGCATGTCCTCCCCATGTTTGTGTGACATTTAAAGACATGCAGGTAGGTGCGTGCATGAACTGGTGTGCCTTCTTTGAAGGTTGGGTGTCGGGCTGGCAACTTGGCACCATAAAAATCCACTGCCAATCATTAGTGGACTGGAGTTCCACTGTGGCTAACCCTAACCAGGAAAAGCTGAAAGAAAGAAAGGAAATCACTACTGTTACCCAAATAGACAAATGCAGTAATAGGGAAGCTACATTAGACTGGATCCTCAGCACCACTCTTAACAAAATTAACACTACCGGCTCCTTACCTGACACCATCAGTGACCATCTACTGACCTTTGCCAGGATAAAATCTAATCATGCACATAGATACATAATCCATAATAATGTGCATACACTCTCCTCCTTCATAAATAACACCTTCATTAGCTACCTCAACAAGTACAACTGCAATGTTCTAAAATGCTTACCCCTAATTGATGCTGTAACTCACTTTATCAACACATTCCTTAACATACTAAATGAACTAGCTCCCATCTTACCAAAATGAATCAAATCCAGTCCTGCCCCATGGCTCACAAGAAAAACTGGGGAACTCATGCTAAACAGGCATAAAGCTGGAAAGCATGGTATACTCACAAAACACCACAAAAATAGCAATATTAGCTTAGGAACCTTTCTAACAAAATCCATATCAGACAAAACTAAATACTTTTCCAAACTCCAAAACTACCTACAACAAAACCCTACATTTTTCTGGAATGCAATCAAAAGACTATTATACCCAGGCCAAACTATAATTCCTTCACCAGCTACCACTAACAACTCATTCCCTGTAGCTAGCCAATTCAATATATATTACATACACTCTTTTCTCTCTGTACTTATCAACAAACCACCCGCCAACCTTACTATCTCAAAAAGTACTAATCATAACCAAAAATCTTTTCCCCCTCAACCAGTATCTGCATCTTCTATCAAAAAACATAAAAACATCCCCTAAAAACCACAATATTCCCCACCAATGCTGATAACTTGCCCCCAGAATATCTCAGAATTACTGCAGATGCTGTAACATACCCTGTATCTATACTCATAAACCAGTCAATTACAGAAAGCTATGTCTCTTCCACATGGAAAAAAATCCCACATCGTACTGATACATAAAGGGGAAATATCCACTGACCTCTCCAATTACTGACCTATAGCCATTTTACCTTCTCTCCAAAATATTAGAAAAATGCAATCTTTCCAAACTCCTTTCTTATCTTCACAATAAGAATCTTCTCTCCAACACCCAACATGCTTTTCAAACCTCACCACAGCACCACTACTGCTCTGCTCAGTTTTAGTGTTTTACTGAAATCAAACTCTAATAGAAATACCAGCAACCTAGTACCCTCCCTCTTCTTAGAACATGTCAAAAGCATTTGATATTTGATCTGGAGCATTTCTCCCCGGGCCTCTGCTGAAAACAGGCTCTGTGGAACCTAGTCGGACTTTCCCGGTCAACAAATGTTAAATAAAAAAAAAAAAGATACAGTTTCAGAACAACATCTTCTCCATGAATTATTCTCCTTAGGACTCTCCTATTCATCTCTTAGCTGGTTCCACAGCTATCTCACCAACAGATTACAGGCTGTAAAATGTAAATGAGATCCCTGAACCCTTTCTGTCTGCCTGTATTGGAATGCCACAGTGATCTATGGCCCTTTGCTAGTTAAAATATTCAGTAATAATTTTCACAAAGCTACCAAAGAAGCCTCTATTGTACAATATGTATAGGATGCCACGCTCATATACTCTGCACTAAGTCTACTGCTA
>NC_056741.1:1982669070-1982739119 GCF_019279795.1 Protopterus annectens | reverse complement strand
CCAGTACTGAGCTGGCTCTTGTTGGGGATGTGTCATACTGACTGAAGCACCCAGTACTGAGCTGGCTCTTGTTGGGGATGTGTCATATTGATTGATTGAAGCACCCAGTACTGAGCTGGCTCTTGTTGGGGATGTGTCGTACTGATTGAAGCACCCAGTACTGAGCTGGAACTTGTTGGGGATGTGTCATACTGATTGACTGAAGCACCCAGTACTGAGCTGGCTCTTGTTGGGGATGTGTCATACTGATTGATTGAAGCACCCAGTACTGAGCTGGCTCTTGTTGGGATGTGTCATACTGATTGATTGAAGCACCCAGTACTGAGCTGGCTCTTGTTGGGGATGTGTCGTACTGATTGAAGCACCCAGTACTGAGCTGGCTCTTGTTGGGGATGTGTCGTATTGATTGAAGCACCCAGTACTGAGCTGGCTCTTGTTGGGGATGTGTTGTACTGATTGAAGCACCCAGTACTGAGCTGGCTCTTGTTGGGGATGTGTCATACTGATTGAAGCACCCAGTACTGAGCTGGCTCTTGTTGGGGATGTGTCGTACTGATTGAAGCACCCAGTACTGAGCTGGCTCTTGTTGGGGATGTGTCATACTGATTGAAGCACCCAGTACTGAGCTGGCTCTTGTTGGGGATGTGTCGTACTGATTGATTGAAGCACCCAGTACTGAGCTGGCTCTTGTTGGGGATGTGTTGTACTGAGCTGGCTTTGGGGATGTGTTCTATATCTTCTGCCTGTCTTATTTTCTTGCTGCATCTGCTCCATAACTGGATCGGTGCTGATACTCCAGATTCACTGTTGCCACTGGTAGTTCTCTCATGATTTACAATTCTTTTTTTCCACGTTCCTGTTTAAATTCTGAGGACCACAACTGTAATCCTTAGTATAATGGAGGTGTAACACAGACTGTGCTTGGGATATGCATTGAATCTGAGGTTGGTGTTTTCAGTTTCCCTTTAGTGCAAGATACAGTGACTATGAAGTTAGCATGTATAATCAGAATGTGTATGGGCAAGGAGGCAAAGCTTTAATGGTCAATTTTAGAAATGACTTTTTTTTTTTAACTGCAGTTTATTTTTCAAAGTTTTGACACTTGTGATATCTGATCTCATACTTCCTATAGTTTTTTTTTTTTTTTTTTTAGCTATTGCTCTGTGTTTGGTCTCACCCCAGTACATGTGTATCAGAAGGTCTTTAGTATGATCCTGAGTTTTTTGAGCTGTACAGGCTTGGGAGTTGATTAGAGTGGAAGTGGAAGATGCTCTGGCCTGTGATAGGACATATTTAATGAGATGTCAATTGTGTGCCATACCAAACATAGATCCCTTATTAGAAGGCAGCATTCTTGTCTAGTGAGAGTTCTACTGCACTGAATGATCCAGTGGTGCTCTTTTCCAGCAGTGGCTACTTTATACAGCCCATTCTGCATCACTTTTTGTAAGGCTTTTTCTAAATTGCGGTTGTGATCTGTGCATGATGTTTTCTGAATGTGTTTGTCAGGGTCAGGCATTCATTCCCCAAGGATTTATCTTTGGTGCATTGTGTGTGAAAAACATTGATTTCTACTGCATTTTGCTCAGTTTTGTCAGTCTCTTCTCATGAAAGTCCCACTACACACAAACTTAGATAATGAAGACAGGCTCTTTCAGGGACAACAAATTAACAACATACTTGTATGAAGGATTTCTATCCTATAATCTCTGTTTCCCCTGTATCAAGTCCTTTTCATCAAGTATCCTCCATGCACTTTAGGGTATCTGTATGTCCCTCAACTTTGCAGCAATAGTATTCCTGTCATTCCATATAGTACCCCATGCTTTCTTTGTCACAGACCATGTATTTCACAATGAAGCTTGATTAGTGTTCCAAAACATGCATACTGAATGGCCAAAGCACTTTAAATCGAGCATGTCAAAACAAACAAGTCCAGCTGCCTGTAACTCATTATGTGAAAGTGAAAAATGGACTCTTAGTAAATAAATCTTAACACGGTTAATTTATTGATTGTTAAAAATATCAAGAATTATGATATTAGTAAGCAGAACTCAACCAGTATGAAACGATTTATTAAAATTATAGGAAGTTCTATTGTCACTTAAATTATCTATGCTACAGTAATTGTGGCACTTATCCATAGTTTTAAAAACTCAGTTAAAACTACAGGTGCTGAAAACTACAGGTAAATGCTAACATTGCTCTAACAAATATAATGACTTGCACTCATATATATAATTTTTGTAGCTGGTAAGGTCCACAAATGTTATTTTTGTGTTTATTTAACATTTAGTCTGTGAACCTTTATGAGTGAGACACTGCTTGCAGCCTTCCCACAGCCTGTGGATGCCTGACTCTCCCCCATGGAAACAGCATGGCTAAAGCTCTTTCCAATTACTTTGGTGGCTAGAAAATAAGGCACTTTGTAATCCACAGACAAAATGGAAAACAGTAAATAAAAAAATATATACATAAAAAGTTAAATTAAGAAACCAAATTGACCCCAGACATCAAAATTATTAAGAAGTACATACAAACTCAAGTGCTGTATGTATGTATGTATGTATGTATGTATGTATCAACTATCTATTTATATACATATAGGTTATATATCATTACATTCCTGACTCACTAAATCAGCATGGACTACATCAACCACAAAAGGTCAAAACTCAATCAGTCAAAAAAAAAAAAAAATTAAACCATGTTTTATGCAGGGGACAATATCACCTATACTCCCACCAACTGCTAATAATATATACCAACTGTGAGATCAGAAATCAGTAGGGAAAATGCAAAATCTCACTCCTCATTGTGTAGTGATCCCACAAAACCAATGCCAGAATTCTGTGATGAGCCAGCAGTTTGACAAAACAGCCTTCCTAACTAAACATTTGATGTAACGAATGCACGATCAAGGGCACTGAACACACACACTCACACACTCACACACTCACACACTCACACACTCACACACACACACACACACACACACACACACACACACACACACACACACACACACCTGTGTATCTACATCTTTCTTTCTTTCTCTCTCTCTCTCTCTATATATATATATATATATATATATATATATATATATATATATATATATATAGTCTACTTCACCTAAAACTCATTTGACAGAATTTCTTTTGGTTTTATATTGTCCAGCTTCTGTTAAGAGAGTAAGCAAGTAGTTTTTAAGAAATAGTTAGTCATTGGTGTTGTAAGTGTGCATGTCTATGGTGTAAAATCTAGTATTTTGAAATTGCATTGTAAGCTTTCTGTGAAATGAGATTCAGTCAAATGAGTTTTTGGTAATTTGAAAAGTAGGTGATTTAGCCTTGGTCAAATGAAATTCTGTCAAATGAGTTTTAGGTGAAGTAGACTCATATAAATCTATATACATCATCTTATGCAGAGAGAGTGGGAGAGAGATGTGGTTTTACTTAAAAAAAACACTCCAATGTAAACACAAAATAATAGAAAAAAATCACGTTGACAACCCATTGCCCATGCTCTAAGACATGACCTTGGAGCATGCGATTTTAAAACAGTGTTTTTCCAGGGGGCAAGCCCCCTTCACTCCCACTGCTGATAATTTATGTAGTAGGGCTAGGGAAAGGGTATAATGCCAGTCTTTGCTGTACTGTGACCACCCACTTCTTGCAAACTGCACCTTTCAGTTGGCTGTGTGACATTTTCAGTAGCCTTTCTATTTAATGGATTGTAACACAGTCGAGTGTTCATTTCACTGAATGGAAAGTTATACATAAAAAGTATATGGGTCTAGGACTATTCACTGAAAGCACATTTCACTGAATGTCAAATAACTGTGCACAAATCATTGAAAGCTCAATTCACTGAAAACACATTTCACTGGAAGTTATATATGGCCTTTTCCCTACTGTAGTGCGACCCTGCAGTTAGTAATTTATAGTAAGGGGGGTGTGGGGGGCATAGCCCCCCACATAGTTTGGATATATATTATGTTCAGATAAGATTAATTTATTGGAATTGCAAGTATCTATGTGTGTAGTTCAAAATATTTAAACTAGGTGGGGGGCTATGCCCCCACCCTTACTATATATACTAACTCCAGGGTCCCATTACAGTGGGAAAAAGGCCATATATAACTTTCAGTGAAATCTGCTTCAGTGAATTGTGTTTTCAGCGAATTGAGTTTTCAGTGAATTGTGCATAGTCAAATGTGTTTCCGTGAAATGTGCTTTCAGTTAAGAGTCCTAGACCCAAAATATATACATATGCATGTATATATGTATGTGTATGCATGTGTGTGTGTATGTGTGTATGTGTGTATATATATACATATATATATATATATATATATATATATATATATATATATATATATGTGTGTGTGTGTGTGTGTGTATATATATATATATATATATATATATATATATATATATATATATATAAAAATCTATTACAAAATGGTAGCATACATTTTATTGATTGCACATGGTATTGGCTATTTCTTTCAGAAGTAATGTACTGCAAATTGAATGTTGAAAGTAATGAAACATGCAAAATGAAATGTTGCTTTCTCTGTGGAGTGTATGGTCATGTTAGGGAGTGAGGAGTATGTAATGTCATAAAATGAGTGGTAGTAATGCAGAAATTTCTACAAATGCCAAACCTTTTTGTACATTAGCTGAGTGCTTATTACGAGTGTTCATGGTTAGTGTAAGGGCTAGGAAGAGGCTAGATATTTCATTTTGGTGGGTACTGTTTTATATAAAGTATGTTTGTGTGTCTTGTTTAGTGGTACTGTTAGGGGTAGTGTGTAACTGGGGTTAGGTACAGGGGCTAAGTTTGGTTAAGGGTTATATGATTAAGTGGTGTTTTGGTAGTGTTCCTCTCAATCATTCTGGCTAGATTGCCTCTGTGTTCTGTCTCCCATATTAGTCACCTTGGACAAGTTTGGATACTACTGTTGACGGGTTTGGTAGCTTAACAGCATCCATATACCTAATCAAGTCTAGCATGTTCTATTCTCACATAATTTTCTGATTTGGAACTCAAACCTTATCAAATTTCGTGCCTTGACACTTTCATATAAATCTCTCATATAACTCTCTTATAATTTTTAAATGTGTTTTCCTCAGGTTGATTTGCATAAGTCTTACTAAATATAAGATATGTGGCAGGTCCATCATTTCAATGACCTTGGTCCTTACTGAAAACCAACATGCTACTCACCAGTTTGACCAGCACTATGTGCATTTAACCCAGATCCTGTTCCACTTCCTGTTTACTGTATCTCTTCATGAGATGCATACCATGTACCAAGTATTTTGCACTTCTGATATCATGATAGGCAACACTTAATGCTTGTTTTCTTAACATGATATTGCAAAAAATGACTGGCATATCAGACTGGTTTTGTAACCCTGTGTATCAGACTTCATATTCCTTCAATTTGCCCCAAAGTAAATTCGGAATACCCCATAATAACAGCATATCATTATAAGCAGCAAATAAATTAATACTTTAAAGACTCTGTTTCCATTCCTCTCTTTCCTGCTCATAGCGCATCTTTAATCCTCTGTTAAAAAATTTCAGTCACTAATAAGAACAGAAGGGATAAAAGAGAACATCAGTGTCATTGCCTTGTTCTTCTACCAGTACTCTGGTTTTAACATTGTTTACTACCTTTCTCAAAAGTAAATGGTGATATAAGGCCATTGTCTCCCTAATAACCACAACCAGTTCCTTCAATATGTCTTCAATAAATTTCCAGTCAGCAGTATCAAAAGTTTTTTTGATACCAACAAGACCTGTACCTCCTTCCTCCCAACATCATTCCACTGCTTCTAAGACTTCCACAAAAGGGATATATGATCTTACAAATTTGTTGCTTCTCTATCAGTTTAGTGATAAGCTCTTCTAAACCAATTGCAGGTATTCTTGTACAGATTTTAGTATCCAGGTTTTTCAGTGAGATGACTAAAATTCAATGGAGTCCTGCCTGTTCTACTTTCCTTTCGGAATAACCACCATGTTTGTCTTACAACATGAGGCTGGGGTATTCTGCCCTTGCCAAACCTCATTCAAAACTACTGCCATGTTCATTCCGAGTTATCATCTGATTGTCTGATATTAATAATCCAGATAGCGATCACTCCCTCCAGCTTTCCTTGTCTTTATCTGCTTTATAGCACATAACTTACATTGATAGCATAGACTTGGAATCATCCTTCTGGACCATTCCCTCCCAAAACATCCCATTACCTCCCCCTTTCCAAACATAACTATCATTTTCTACCTTGAGTTATAGTTTCTCATAAAAATGCTTAACTTTCCTCCTAAAGCCCAACATCATACACTTTTTTGCTCAGGTTCTGCTCCTATTCTGGCTACATCCTATTTCCTCAGTCTCTCTTGGAACAATACCGTATTCACTCTTCTATTTATCTCATTCAATGCTGTTTTTTCTTCTCTATATTTTTTTACTGTTCTCCTTAGCTTTGCATCCATCTTACATGTCAACACTTCCTTTCTTCTGCATCTACCCTTTTTTCCAACGAGTCTTCATCCACTCTTTCCCATTTTGTAGGGGCCCATTTTCTTCTTTCATTACCCCTATAATTTGTTAGAACCTCTGTAACCTCTCTGCTTCTTTCCCTCTCCTTTGCACAAATATAAATTATCTCTCATGGGCATCCTGTTTAGGAAGTTAGCAATCCTACTTGCTTATGACACTCTGCCCCTGGAGAAAGTAAATACTACCTCTTCTCCATTTCTGACTATCTACATACCTGCAGGTTATTGACTTTTATTTTCTGTTCTACATTTAGACACTGTCACTGACACTCACTTACTTCACAAAAATCTTGTCACTGATTATTAATGCCGCATTTAAATCTCTACATCTTTCTTTTAGACTAACTTCTCAATGGTTCAAAAAATCCCATCAAAAATGGGTTTTGAATCAAATGGAATAACAGAATTCATCATGATCATCATCATCATCATCCCCCTTTTTCCCATTTTCTACATGGGGTTGGGGTATTGTGTTAACTGCTGTCACCTGCCTCTATTCAAAGCCAATCTTCTGCCTACTACAACACTCATGCCTGACTGTCGGATGTCTTTTCTCACACAATCAATATACTTCTTTGCTTGATGCTCTCCTTTTCTCTTCCTTTCTTCCTGTCTCCTCCAATCATCTTCACCATTTTGTCTTCTGCTTTTCTGCACATGTGCCTGAGTCACCGTAATCTGTCCTGCAACTGGAGCTTCTTTGGCTTCTGCTCTTATGTCCTTATTTCTTTGTCTGTCCCACAGTGTGCATCCTACCACCCTTCTCAGGTACTTCATTTTCATCGCCTCTAGCTTCCTCAGCTGTTCTGCCTTTGCTGCACAGGTTTCTGTACTATGCAATAGTATTGATCGCACCACTGTTTTGTGCACCTTACTTTTCAGCTTCTTTGGCATTCTTCTGTTGTATACTATCCCTGACACCGTGTGCCATTTGGCTGCAGCCCCTCTGGTTCTGGCTTTGACCTCTTCATTCAGACTTCCCTTCTCTTCAATCAACCCCAGATACTTGAAGCTGTTAACCTTTTCCACTTGTTCCCTTTTATCTCAAGTCTCATCTTCTACTGATTTCCCCCATTTGTTACCATTACAACTGTCTTATCTGTACTCAGTTTCATCCCATGTGCTTTCAGTATTGCATTCCATTCCCCTATCTTTTGCTGAAGCTCTTGCTCAGAGTCTGCCTATAATGCCATATCACCTGTGCCCTCTGACCTGTTTGCTAATGTAGTCCATCATCAGTATGAATAGTAGTGGGCTCAGAACACTGACACATGCCCACTCCCACTGGAAGCCTTCTGTGAGAGCAAACACTGTTCATACTTGAGTCATTGGGTCCTTGTACATAACTTGCATTAATTCTACTAATTTTTCTGGGACTCCAGATCACTGCAGGACTGCCCAAGTCAACTTTCTTGGGACTCTGGCATATGATTTCTCCAAGTCCAGGAATGCCTGTTGGACTCTACTTATCTCTAGCTTCTTCTCCACTATCTGTTTCACTGTAAATATCAGTTCAGTTGTACTGCATCCTGATTTGAATCTGAACTGCACATCTTCCATATTACATTCTACTACTCTGCATATTCATTTATCAAGCACCCTCATTTATCAAGCACCCTCTCCAGAAGTTTCATGCAGTGTGATAGGAGTTTCATACCTCTGTACTGCTTACAGTCATGAATGTCCCATTAGTTCTTGAACACTGGAACTAATATGCCTATTCTCCAGTCATCTGGGATACACCTTTCTCTCCATACTGCTATGGGTACCCTCAGGAGCCATTTCTCCCCATCTCACCCATCTTTATCATATCTGCTGTGACCTCATCTGAGCCTGCTGCTTTCCCTGCACTTCACTTTCCTTAGTTGTTCTTACTTCTTCTATGGTAGGCTCCTCCTCTTTTCTCTTTGTAGGGTGTTTCTGGGGCAGTACAGCTTCTGTGGGGTTTTCTTCATTCAGAAGCTGCTGGAAGTACTCCTTCCATCTGCCTTTGATGTCCTGTGGGCTGGTGAGCAGGTTGTTGCTGGCAGGCCTTATGAAGTGTGTCTGACTATCTTCTTTATCTTTCTGTCTTTGCCTTGCAAACTGATATAGTTTCTTTTTGCCATCAACTGACTCACTTTACAGAAGCTGGTAGAGGGCCTCTGATGCCTTGTTCATTGCTACTGCAACTCATTTCTTAGCCTCTTTGTTCACTAACCAATATTCCTTCCTAGACTTGACTGTCTTTTATATCTTCTGCTTTTTCCTGCACTCCTTCTTTCTTTCTTTCTTTCGCTTGATGACTTCCTGGGCTTCTACATTCTACCACCAGCTTTCCTTGTGTACCTTATTTCCATACCTGGCTTAACCACAGATCTGTTTTGTAGTCCTCACACAAGTTGTTTTGTGGTGCTGCCATTCTTCTTCAACTCCACCTATTTCCTCTTCCTCATGAGGTACTAGAGCCCCGAGTAATTCCTACAAGTGCTATGCTTTCTCTACAGCCAGCTTTCAGGTCTTTAGCCTGGTCTCTGACCTTAGAGTCTTCTCTGACCACTGCTCGTGGGAACCAGTGGTTTATGCTGTGGGGCTGGCTATTTCACTGGGGTTGACTTTACAATCACTGATTCTACCCCAGTGCCCCTTCCTTTCTAACAGAAAGTGTACCTGAGCTGCATGTTGGCCACTCTTGTATATGATCTTGCAACTGTCTCTCTTTCTGAATCATGTGTTGGCTACTATCAAGCCATTTGCCAGACAGAAGTCTAGAATGGCCTCTCATTCTTTATTCCTGTTGCCACACACATGTGGACCCAGGCAGTCCTCCTATCCTGTTCTGTCTGTTGCGATATGTGCATTCAAGTCACCCATTATCAACACCAGTTCATGTTGTCATTCTTTATCTAGTAGGTCCTGCAACGTCTGTCTGAATGCACTTTTTTCCTCACTATCACAACCCTGCTGTAGGACATAGGCTGAGATTATGAATACTGCTTATCATTAGACTGAAGTCTGATTGCCACGAGTCTGTCACTAATTCTGATTACATCCCTCACTGCCCTCTGAAACCTCCCCCTCACAACAATTTCCACACCATTTCTTGCCTGTCTTCCTCCTAAGTTGTAGACTCTGGATCACATGTCAAGTGGCTTTGCTGCACTACCCTTCCATCTTGTCTTTTGGATACATAGGATATCCAGCCTTGTCCTTACCATCATGTCATCTACTTATAAGCTCCAGCCAGTCAGTGAAGTTATACTGAGTGTATCAATTCTTAGTTCATGTTTGGTAGGTTGGTTGGTTTAACGTCCAACTTTCACTTAACAAAGCTATCCCAGCTAACCCAAGCTGGGTAAATTGACACTGCTTGGCCAGTAACTTATTGATCCAGGGCTGCTGGGATTTATGGCAAATACACTCTGGCCAATAGGGACACATACACCCCTCCCACCATTAGCATGGGTCCCTGGACCAGGTCTTCAACCCACTTTCAGTGGCAAATATCCATGCCGATTTGGTGACATTAGTCAACACGACCGAATCACCTATAGCCATATTTTACACCTTTGTGTGGGTAGTCCTTGGCCCCAGTTTTATATTTTATTTCAGCATAGCTACCTTTTCCACTCCCTCTCATCAACTGTACTACCGGATATAACGTTTTCACCTAAAACTGTCAATACTCTTCTCTTCTTTTTTACTGCACTCTATATCCATTACTGCATATGCTCTGCAACCTCGCTTAAGTGTATCTTTCCCTGACATTCTTGTTTCTTGTAACAAAATATCATTCATATTCTCTCTTCCCCATCCACTAACAGCTGTTCCCCTCTTGCATGGGGTTATTTATATTATCCTCATTCCATACTGCAAGCTGCCACTCTAAAAATGACTCTATCTCATCCTCCACCCCAAAGTCCCCATCAAGTCATCTTATGCAGCATGCACTGAAGCACCAATACTCCCTTGTCAGGGACCACTGTAACAACTGGCACCATCCATTTCTCAAGAGTCACCACCATAATCCCCACAATTAGCCTTTAAACAAGCCTCACCACAATACTTCCTCTGAACTTAACTGACTGCTAAAGCTTCCCATACCATCCCTACTAGTTCATAATATCTGTGGAATTCCCCTTCTTTGAAGTCCATCATCAGATCACCCCTGTGTTGGGATACAAATCAGTAAGACCCATGATAACAGCTAAGGGTGATAGGGATGTTCTGCCTCTGCCGTTTCACCCTCTTAGAAAGTCCACATTATGCTATCTATATGAATGTTCTTTCTGCAAGACACATAATATCCCTTGTGTAATTGAATTAGATCTCCACAACCTTATTATATTCCAAATGTACTCCCTGCTCACTGTCTAAGCTAATCCTGTCCTTCCTATTGAATGATCTAAAACAGATTTCTTTCACTATATGGAATGAACAGCAGCCCCGAGGCTCATAGTCAAATGCAAGGCTAGTTCTCTAGCAATCATTTTATAACACTGAAATACATGGGCAGTACCTAGATCACCCCTGAAAGACACTAAATCATTTCATCTCCCTATACCAGAATTCATTTACAGCACTCCAAAGCAGTGATATGAAATGGAATATACAATGTTTACAAAACATATACACTGTAACATATGCACACAATTTACTGCAACATTGTTATACTTACAATGTTGGACAGACTGTTAGAAAGAAACAGTTGCTTAAAGAACACAAGCTCATGAAGTGTACTTGCCAAAAAAAAAAAAAAAAAAGCACTGGTCTAGACATCCAGTTCTACTCCCTTTATTCAAATCGTTGACTGTAGTGAATTAATCCCAGAAAATAAAACTGAAAATAAGTATTGTCTTTTGTATCTAAATGTACACCTAACTATTAGTACCATTGTATAAAACATAATAAAGCAGTGTATGTAATTGAAAATAAGTATTGTCTTTTGTATCTAAATGTACACCTAACTATTAGTACCATTGTATAAAACATAATAAAGCAGTGTATGTGTTTCTATCAGGTGATAAAGCAGTGTAAAACAATGAGAACTTCAACCTACTTGTGGTTACTAAAAGCAAGCTTGGAGTGTGCCATTTCGAATTCACTCCTAACCTGGAGTGAACCTCCATTCCAATAAAACAAGAATAGATAAGTGTCATGAAGCTAGATTATAGTGTGTGAATGAGTAGAAAGAGAACAGGACTGAAAAAGGTGAAATAAATAAGAGCAGTCGATTGTATGAATATACTAGCCCTCCAATTTCCTTAGTAAATGAAGTCTTCCTCGCTTACGTTTGAATGGGTTATGAACCAAAATGATCTGATTTATACTGAACTATACTCCCAACGAGTCAAAACACAGCCAAGAAGGAAAACTAAACCATAATAAAATATGTAAGTTGAAACAGAATGTAACACTATTACAGAAGAAAGAAACTAAGCATTTCTCCCACACATGTTGTCTTTGAATTTGTGACATGCTCCGCCCATCACAAAAAGACAAAGGGTGTTAACTACAGGATTTCAGGCAGAGCCCAAACATGTTTACAAATAATAGGCAGAAACAAACTGGTCAGTAGTTTAATATAAAAGCAAAAAAAAAAAAAAAAAAACTTGGGACTTCAGATTTAAGGCCACAAACATGCCCCTCTCTTCATGCCTGACCATAAAGGTTCCAAGGTCCTCCTTTTGACTTCAGTCCATTTCTTTCAAATGTTTGCAGAATATCGATAAAGGAAAGACATCCAAAAAATAAATAAATAAATATAAGTCTGTCACTAGCCTGTAATGAAAAAGTAGTGGCAACATTCCCCAACTCCTACACAGCTTTTACCTTAAGAGCAATATCTATGCACATGCTCTTTTTTCCAATGGAGCTCCTTGCAGACCCATTTCTGGACATTAGCCCTTTCCCTCAGCTTCAGGACATTTTCCCACAACTTTTGCAGATCACTGGTACCCATCTGGCAACCATATCATCTTAGATCATCACTATCTTACCTCTTCCTTTTAAGCTAAATTCCATTTACTGGTTTTGCTCTTCAAATGAGAACTGTTTCTATATTTTCCAGCCTGCAATCTGGATTCAGCAGCTCCCTTTCCATGCCTTGTGGAATACTGTGATCAAACCAGACTAGTTTAAGGAATGAGGCACTGCAATTGCCATTTGTCTCATTCTGTGCCACTGGATCAGCTCTGCACTGCACACTGACTATCGGCTATATTTTGTTTCTGGTAGACCAGCTCCACACTGTACACTGTGACTATGGGCTACATTTTGCTTTGGGAAAATCAGCTCTGCACTGTACAGAGTGACTATTGGCTACAATGTGTTACTGGCAGATCAACTATGCACTGTACACCATGAATATGGGCTATATTTTGCTTCTGGCAGATCAGATCTACACTGTACACCATGTCTATGGGCTTCATTTTGTTTCTGTTAGATCAGCTTTGTACTACACACAGTGACTGTGGGCTACATTTTGTTTCTAGCAGATTTTCTCCCCACTGCAGACCATGACTATTGGCTATATTTTGCTTCTGGCAGATGAGCTCTGCACTGCACACAGTGACTATGGCCTACATTTGGTTTCTAGCAGATTGGCTCCCCACTGTACACCGTGACTATGGAATACATTTTGCTTCGAGCAGATCAGCTCCACACTGTACACCATGACTATGGGCTACATTTTGTTTCTGGCAAATCATCTCTGCACCGCACACAGTGACTATGGAATACATTTTGTTTCTAGCATATTGGCTCCCCAGTGCACACCATGACTATGGGCTGCATTTTGTTTCTGGCAGATAAGCCTCTCATTCAACACAGTGACTAGGGCCTACATTTTTGTTTCTAGCAGATCAGCTTTGCATTGCACATGGGCTACATTTTGTTTCTGTCAGATCAGCTCTGCACTGCACACCATAATTATTGGCTACATTTTCTGTCTGGTAAATCAGCTCCTCACTATACACTATGACTATCAGTTACATTTTGTCTTTGACAAAGGTGAATAGTGAAGCTGACAGTTTGAGAAATCATAGTCTCATAGACTTCTTTATGGTCTGTTTCCTCTGTAGTCCTCTGCATTTCCCCACCCATTTGCTTTTCCATGCAAAGTTAAGCAGTCTAGAGAGAAATGTCTAACATCCTGCTAAAACACTGTCAATGTAACAGAATGGCTTAGTTTGGCTATTGCACTGCACTACTTTTATGTTCCACAGGCCACAGGACTGCAGTAAAGTCCTCATCCTATACATTTTTGGGAAGTAGTTTTTTTAGCATTGCATCACTGTGACTCACGTATAATAGACCTCTTAGCGTTTCCACTCACTTCACTTGCAGTTGTTTTGTATTGAAGGAAGGCTTACATAGAAAATGCCTGGATCAGCCCTTGCTATTTCACAACCCTACTCTACTGAATCCTTTGTATTGAAGGAATGGGGCTTACGTAGGAAATACCTGGATCAGCTCTTGCTATTTTACAACCCCACTCTACTCAATCCAGTATAACCGATTCTCCAAAACAATTTAGCCTGTCTACAATCAAAGCAAACTGCTGCTTGAGAAATTATTTTTTTTTTCTTTCCGACACTTCCCGCCCTCTATCTGTCTCTCCTAACTTGACGCTCCCTTCCCTCTCGCCTTTCTTTGATGTGAGTGATCCTCTGCTCCATATGCTTAACAAATGAAACATTATCTGCAATAATATTTTTGTGATGTATGATGTGCTTCCATTAGCTTTTGTTAGGCATGCAGATATTCCTTTAATTCTATTGGACTGTCCACCTTGTCTGTGAACTGAAAGATTTTCACAGGTAAGAGATGTACTTTAAAAATTATGCTGTGTAATGTTTCCTCCATAAACTACAAAGCATAGAAACTAGGAAAATAGTCTTCTTTTATCTCACAGTCATCCTAAAAGGAATTTAAATTGACTGGATTGTCAGCTGTGTTAAGATTACTGTCATACTTTCCAGGCTGCCCTTGTGAGGATTTTAATTACACAAACAGTGGATGAGTGAACCCATTAAATACATCTGCCCAAATGCGAATTAACTACAGCAATCTAACCATGCAACAGCTAGTACAAAGTCCAACTAGAGTTATCCATATCTTAGATATTATATTTGACAAAGGGGGATCTTTCTGCATCCCACTCATGAGTATACCCACTATATTTATCACAGATCAGGGCAACATCTTTAAAATCCAACTCGCTCAAGAATAAACCACCTGTTCCAAACATTTCCAGTGGAAACTGTGATAGGATTAATGATATACTTATGGAAACAGACTGAGCTACTGCACTCAATGATGAAAATAAATCTGCTGAGAAATTGTCATTAAGTTCTGTGACGTTATTAATATCTGTATTCATGAGTTGAATGTAATAATAGCACATGCTGGCTATCTTACTTTTGTAAAGCATTCAGCGCTATTCCTCATAATGAAATAGCTGACAAACTAAATGTTGTAAATGCCGTTCTATACATAGTTCAAATAACATAGCAATGCTTAAAAAACAGGATATAAAGTTAGCAATGGGTGCAGTTACCAAGCCAGCCTGATTATGTCCTGCAAAGCTCTGTAATGGGAGTACTTGTCTTTGGACTGGGTTCTTGATAGCCATATAAGCTAAAAACTGCAAAGCAGTTGCACAATTATTTGTATAAAATATGACCAAATTTCTAAAATGACCAACAAAAATATACAGTGGTGCAGAAATAATTACTTCAACCTTTGTGACAATAACTAATGAAAAGTAAAGTCAGCAAGCATTCACAAGCCATGCAACTGAGATACTTATGTCCTTAATGGGTCATTTGCATATTTCCCATGGACCTCCTTCAAAGGAGATTGAAGATGTTACACAAGTTCCTGGTTTGCCAAAATATTTTTGATGATTTGCCTATGAGTTTGTTTTCTGTGTGAACTATAATATCTTGAGACTTGTTGTAAAGGACAAGCAATATGATTATGGAGTAAATGTTGTTTAAATCATTAAAAACATCATTATTAAAGATCATGGCAGAAGGGTAGAGCATAATCTAACCTTATAATAATGTACATGTGTATTGTCACACACACACCACACACACACACACACACACACACACACACACACACACACACACACACACACACACACACACATGCACCAAAAATCAGAAAATGTTTTATATAGGTATAAAATTCTAAGGAAATTATATCATCACCTTAGAAAGCTCATTGTACCCCTTTAGTCCATTCTGATGCTACCATTTTGGTTACATTGCTGCAGTCAGTTGTCTTCAGGCAAGACACATGAAACAAATTGAAAAGCTACAAGGACTCATTATTGGAAAGAATTCACAGGCCCAGAAACTTTCAACTACTCTAAAAGGTTTCAGAAACTTTTATATTCTGTTTCTCATAAGGTACTTTAAGGTGACCATTGGCTGGCCTATATCTGATTTTGCCTATAACCCTCAGCCTTAAACATAACCCCTCTGAGAGCTAACACTAACTTAATACTAAAACTGTGTATCAGTAATAGAGAAATGTGATACATACGTGATACAATTTTACTTGGATTGTGTAATACATTTTCCTTACAATTTGAAGACAGTCATCAACTTCCTTCAAAAATAATCTTGATAAATATATTGGAAGTAGAAGTTATTATAGGATTATGTCAGTAATGCTTTTTGATGATCAATAGGCCATAAACTTAACAATCAAGCATCTAACAGACAAACCTACAAAGCAAGAGACCTCTTTTCTCTACATCTCTTTGTCATTATAACAGAAACCCTTGTAGAGGTAATCAGACAGTTGACAAATAAGCATATTTAATTTACAAAGTACACAGCATAATCTTTCATTATTTGCAGATAGATATCAGAAAAAATGACTACCTACCTCAGAACCATATCATCATGGAATGTACAGATAAGTGGGACAAAATCAACATTAAATATTTGTTTTACCCTGGTGTTTCCCTGTAGCCAAAGGGTTTAACGGATTAACTGTTTTCAAATTGTGAAAAGAACTGAGGAATAGTATTTTTTATTTAGGCCAGCGTGAACAGTTCACAGTTGTCAAGTGACGGTTTCCAGAATTATTTCTGCCATTGCCCACCTCATCCACTGACTCCCTGCTGTTTCTTAAGACTAGTGGCTCTTGATTTGTCTGCCCCTTATGTAAATTCGACTTCAGGAGTCCCTCACACTTTTATCTCATTTGAGCATGCTAGTGATCGCTTCAATATCATTTTGTTAAAGTAAACTGAACAAATACAAAACGCAATACAAACCACCAGATATACTTCAGTTACCTTTCTTCATACATTTTCCCACTCACACTGCGATAGCCACATCTTAACCACCTTTTAAAGCTTATTTTTAAAATTTGTAATAGTCCTGTCCTACAAGGTGGCTGTAAACAAATAAAAACAAAAATGTACACCGTTTAAAAGGAAGTCTTGTTACAAAATGTACCACTTTATTGGCCCTGTAACAACAGTAAAGTCACATTTTGACTAGTAATATTCTGCAAGTCTACTTAATTATATTTTATATATGAAAGATCTTTCTTTATGAAAACAATTCATGAGCTAACTTTCAAAGACTTGATAGCTATCAGTTATCATAGGAAGTGTAAGAATTTCCTTTTCTCATTGAAAACACATTACTCCTTAACATGGCTTTAATTAAATGTCAGTGAGAGGTATAGCAAAAACACTGAGGCTAAATTCTCTACAGCAGCCCACCACACACACACACACACACACACACACACACACACACACACACACACACACACACACACACACACACACAATTTTCAGTGGAGACAGTGTATGCCATGTCAATATCCAGGGTTAGCACTGAACTTACAATATCCACCATTCACAGAAAAATCACTATATTTAGGGTGTGCTGAAGTTCAAAATGTTGTTGTTGTTGTTTGTCTTTCGGCTTTTCCCGGTTAGTGGTCGCCACAGCGGAACTCTGGTACGCTAATGATTGGCAATTGGTTTTTATGGTGTTGAGTTGCCAGCCCGACGCCCAACCTTCAACGAAGGCACACCCATTCAATGCATGTCTTTTGAATGCCCACATGACTGCGGGGAGGACATGCAGACTCCACACAGAAGGCACTCCCAACCCAAGCTGAGAATCGAATGGGAGAGCCTCTTGCTGTGAGGCAACAATGCTACTGCTGCACCACTGCTGAAGTGTGCTGAAGTTCAAAAATTATCACGCCAAAAAAAAAAAAAAAAGATTTGTGTGTGTGTGTGTGTGTGTGTGTGTGTGTGTGTGTGTGTGTGTGTGTGTGTGTGTGTGTGTGTGTATATATATATATATATATATATATATATATATATATATATATATATATATATATATATATATATATACACTACAAAACCTTTATTTAAACAGTTACAAAAAGAAAGCCAAGGACAGGAGCGCAAATCACTAACCAGTTTCAATGCTGTAGCATCTTCATCAGTTTGAATCGGCCCCCTTACATTTGTCTACATAATTTAAAGCATAAAATCTATGCCAAAATGGCATCATCTCCTGTTCTGTTTATACCAAATGTTTAAATAATATTTTATACATTCAATGCTATAATCAAGCATATGTTAAATATTTATTACAAACATATTAATGCAAAACTATAAATAACTTGTTTTCAATAATCTTTATAACATAAACAAATTGTTCCCTTAGAATACCATGCAAATATCTACATCTGCTGGCAAAGTTTTATCACTGCAGGAAAAGGAAAATCCTGTATCTTAAAACTGTTCATTAAAAATAGATCTGAATTAAGACCTCAGGTGAACAATCCATGATCATTCTAAAGTCAGCAAATACTAATGCTAATCTTTGTAAATGCCCTTTTTATATTGTTCTTTGTCAATACCAAGAAAAAATTAACTTTGTTTCTTTATGCTCCAAAGAGTGCATTATTTCTTGCATCTTACATCAATCAAATGCTCTGAAATTCTAGATTTTAGAAATCATGTGGTCTTATCTTTATAAAATACTGAACAGGAACAAAGGTTTAAATAGATGATCCCCTCACTTTTGCATGCAATCAATGAATACATTTAAAAAAAAGTGTTGTTGAGTTAACTGAGGTAAATTGTTTAGCTTTTAACATCGATTGACACTGGGAATAATTGCCACATGGAACAGAACTGCCGGGTGTATTTCCATCTAAAGTAACAGACTTTAGCTCACTGGCTCAGGTTTTCTTATAGTGCCCTAAATATTAAGTACTGGATACATCTATAAGTAAAACTACAAGTCTCAGGTAATACTTCAGAGAGATGATGTGCATTTTAATGATGTTTTTAATAATATGTGTATTCATCCCATAAGTGGTAAGGAACGCCAACATGTTATTAGACTTCCCATATTTTTAAAAGTGAATAGCTGTTCTCTGTTTCTTCAGCTAATAATCTTAATTCATCATAACATTTCCTAACCTCAGTCAGTGAGACAAATTATTTTTATTCTGAGGAGCTGACACATATAGAAAACATGGCCTAGGTGACAGCTGGTTGTCTTTAAAAAAATAATTTCTTTGGAAAGACTTTCTATATCACATAGCATCCTATGTACCATATTCTGGATGCCGTATCTGAATATTAAAAAAAAGCAAAAATTCATTGAGCTGTAACTCTATCTTAAATTCTATATTCCTTTATTTTCAGTCAAATACTGACTAAACTCAAACAGTTCTTCTCAATCACTCTTCCAAATTAACTAGCAGTCATCTAGGAAATGTCTCTACATGCCCATACTAGTCAAGAATAAAGTATGTCCCCATCATAAAGGAGGGCCCCGTTACTGCTCCATGTACCTGCTGGTAACACTGTTCTTTATAATAAAATATATTTTCATTTAAAACATGTTCTATGATACATATCAAGAAAACATTAAACCTTGGTTCATGTAACTGTTCCCATTGAAACTAAAATTCAAAATTCAGTAACACCCAGACTGCCCAATGTGGAATCAAGGTATGAAAAGACTTTATGTCCAGTGCACAGATATACAACCCAGGGTCCAGATGAATTTCATTGATCAAGTTCAGAAATGCAATAGAATCTTTCACTCTAGATCTTACTAAAGGTAAAAGGCACTTTAATAAGTGAAAAAAACACAGAAAATGGTTCAGTCAGAAATGCTTTGTCCGCTAAAGTCAGTCTTGCAAGGGATTTTAATTGGGGACCATAGCAAATTTTTGATAAAATTTCCCACTGCCCCTTAAAAAAAAATCCCACCCCCTAAATGTGAAACAGCTTCATTATCTATCCTCCTGTAGCACCTTACTAATGATCTATAGACCTCAACCTTTAATTTGCCCCATCCTTAGTCTCATCCATATACCTTAACTTAGAAAACTATTTATATAATGCTACTAGTATTTAAAGTATCTCTGAATTTAGAGGTAGTGTTTTGGTTAACAGATTACAAAAGGAAATGGTATCCTTTTGCAATCTTTATTTATTTTGATGTTGTAGATTTTTTTGATATGTTAGTTTCCAAAGAGCTGTCATTAATCACCTGTGTTTCAATGCTTGTGCATTTCAATAAATCAGCATCTACTCAGATAATATACAGATTGATATGGGAATACTGAATTTCTTTGACACTATTCAGTGAACCACAGCTCATTGGAATCAACTGATTTGACCTCATCCAAAACTCCCTGGAGAACATGGGAATACAAAAGTGTCAAACTTATCCAACCTGCACGACGATTGTTCACAGGTTCATAGCAGATTACAAGGCCAACGGCTTAAGAGTACTTACCAGTCTATCCAGTTTTACCCAGCTTATACTCAAATTTTCTATCCCTAGGGGAAAGATAACAAGGGTCAGCAAGCATGGTTCTGACAATTCTTACAGACTGCCTCTGTCCATAATCTGCATGGGCACCACCACAATGAATTTGTGATTTCCCTTCCATTTGTCTAGAAGATGCACTTGAAGATGGTCAGGTAAGGGCTCTGCTTCACATGAATAGGATGCCTATTCCAATCTCTGGGATGCATATCTGTATCTCCAGCATGATATATTTGTGTCGGAGATTAGGTTTAGATCCTTGGAGCAGGCAGCCCTCATGCAGTTAGAAGTGTTGCATATTCACAAAACTATCAAGGCTTGGTCAGAGACTGCCTTGTAGGTCAGGCATAGATGACCCCTCAGTATTCAGTAGGAAACTGAATACAGTGATAGGGCTTTTAATCGGTCTACATATGAGATGTTATACCCTGTATTTTTTGGTGAGAAACTGCTGAGGGAACTCCAACTGTTGCAGGTGCCTGGAGATGTACATGCCAAAGGGTGTATTGTACTTGATTTTTGGTCTGATGAGGACCAAGTACAGTGGTACTATGCCATACTTGGATCTGGATGACATGACAGTGGTGCAGTGGTTAACATTGGCACCTCACAGCAAGAGGTTCTCCGGTTTGATTCTTGGCTGGGGTGCCTTCTGTGTGGAGTCTGCATGTCTTCCCTGCATTTATGTGGGTTTCCTCTGGGTGCTCTGGTTTCCTCCCATGTTACAAAGACATGCATCTGGAGCATATTTAATTTACAAAGTATGCAGCATAATCCTGTAGGTTCATAGGTTGGTACTAGGCTATCAGCCTTAGGGCCTATACAAGCCTAGCCATAACAATTCCCTGGCTATTTCTGCCCACACTATTTATTTCCCTGGACTGGCAGGGCAACTGACATGATCCCTGGGGTGAATTTCCTTTCTCCCATCCAATCGTCAAGGTTCCTTTTGAAGAGGGCCAAAGCGGCACTCTGCTTGACATGTATGGGCAATCTATTTCAGAGTCTGGGGAGTCTCTGGGTCAGGAACCTATTCCTCCAGCATGTTTTGTTTATTGTGATGACAAGGTTTGGATCCCTGGAGTGTGTGGCTCTGAGGGATTGGGATTTCTTTAAGTGTAGCATGTCCAACAGCTCTGGGTTTGACATGGCCTTGTATGTTAAGCAGAGATCGTCTCTGAGTAGACGATATGTGACAGAGTATAGCTTGAGTTTTTTAAGGCGGTCAGCATAGGGCATCTGCTTTAGGCCTGTGATTTTTTTTAGTGAGGTATTTCTGCGGCCTTTCCAGTTGTTGCAGATGTCTTGAGAGGTACATACCAAATGGGACATTGTATTCTATAATGGGTCTAATGAGGGATGAGTACAGTGGGACAATGACCTCCTTTTTTCTGGATGAAAAGCCCTTCGTGATGAGGTGTGCCACATAGAAGGATTTCCTGACTGTTGTGGCGATGTGATTATCGAAGGTGAGACCACTGTCTACCTGTGTCCCCAAGTCTCTTATCACACTTTCAGTGTTTAGTGTACTGCCACCTATATGGTAATTCACGGATACATGTTTTTTCCCAAAGGGGATAACTATACATTTCTTGGCATTGAGCTTGAGCCCATGGCTCTGGCACCAAGCATCTATTTCTGCAAGGCCCTTTTGTAGAGTATCTGCATTATTTGGGGATTCAATAATGGCTCCCAGTTTGCAGTCATCTGTGAACTTTGTTAGCCAGAGTCCCTTAGTGTTGGCCTGTACTTCAGAGAAGTACATGCCGAACAAGAGAGGTCCCAGGACTGAACCCTGAGGTACTCCACTTGTCTGGAGCTGGATTTGGAGTCGGCTACTTCTTTTACAGTGTGGGTTCTATCAGTAAGCCAGTTAGCAACCCATTGGGTGATGTAGGGATTAATGCCCAGCTTAGTAAGTTTATCTATGATTCCAGAGTGGGGGATGATGTCAAAGGACTTGGCAAGATCTAGATAGGTTGTGTGGACCACCTTACCCTTGTCCATGGCTCTGGAGACTGATTCGAAGAAGTCAATCAGGTTCAGTAGACAAGATTGGCCCTTCACGAACCCAAACTGGGTGGGGTCCAGTGTTTGAAGGTTGCCAATAAAGGTTTATAAGTTCCATGATAATACGCTCCATAGCCTTGCAGATAAGGCTTATCAGACTGATGGGATGGTAGTTTCCAGGATCCAAGGTGGATTTCCCCTTGTGGAGTGGGATAACTGTAGCTCTGTGTCACTCAGTGGGCATGAAACCTGAGGTGAGGCTATGATTAAACATGACACTTGGGTGAGGTGCCAGTTCATATTATAGTTCATGTAGTACACAGCCCGGGATGTCATCTGGTCCCATGGATGCTGTATTCTTAGCTTTTGAGAGTGCATTTTTTACCTGTGTGGCCATTTTTACAGGAATTTGGCAATCTTCCGGTATTAAGATGGGCCATTTAGGGGGTGAGGGGGGGGGGTGAAGCTGGAACTGAATCAATTTGCCAGAATATTGGCAATATCCTTGGAATCAGTATATTTAATGCCATTCTGTTTTAGCTCAGAGCAGATCTGAGCATTGCTATTTAGATTCTTGATATAGTTATAGAATGCCTTGTGGTTGTCTTTGGAATCTTTGGCAATTTTATTTTCGTAACTAGCTTTGGAGGATTTTATGAGGGATCTCAGTTTCTTACTGAGACTGGTAAGGGAGTTTTTTGCATCCTGGGATTTTCCTCTTTTCTGCAACAGTTTCTTCCTTTTGTTGTAAAGTTTGTTTATGGCAGGGGACCACCAGATTGGCTTCCTTTTTTTGGATGAGAGCATCTTGGTTCTATTTGGGATGGCACGATTCATCTTTTATTTGCAGATAGATAACCTTTTATTTTATTTCATAATCCTACTTATATTTTACATCATTTATGAACATTTTACAGAATGTAATACTTTATCCAAGGTACAGAATAAGTGCAGAAAATCAGGAAAAATGACTATCTACCTCAGAGCGTATCATCATGGAATGTACAGATAAGTGGGACAAAATCAACATTAAATATCTGCATGTATATTTTACCCTGGTGTTTCCCTGTAGCTAAAGGGTTTAACGGATTAACTGTTTTCAAACTGTGAGAAGAACTGAGGAATAGTATTTTCTATTTAGAATAGCATGAACAGTTCACAGTTGTCAAGCGACAGTTTCCAGAATTATTTCTGCCATTGCCCACCTCATCCACTGTCTCTCTGCTGTTTCTTAAGCCCAGTGGCTCTTGATTTGTCTGCCTCTGCTGAACATTGGCTCATTACAAGTCAGATTTACCTGGTAAAAAATGTTAAATAAAATAAATAAAAAAAAATAAATGACCTTGTTTATAAGCTGAGCCACACAGAAGGATTTCCTCACCACTATGGACACATGGTGGTCAAAGTTCAGATTACTATCTATATGAGTATGCAGATCACTCACCACTGGTTCCACTCTTGGGAGGGGGGTGCTATCAGTGTTATAATTTGCAGGGTCATTTGATCTCCTAAAGGATATTATTGTGCATTTCTTTACATTTTATTTGAGGCCATTTTTCTGACACCAATCATTAGTCTACATCAGACCTTTCTGTAGGAGATCAACAACATTTTGTGAGTCCATGATTGCTTCCAATTTGCTGTCATCAGCAAACTTTGTCGGCCAAAGGCCATCTACATGTATCTTGACATATGAGAATATCCCATACAGGAGGGACCAATGATCCCTGTGATACTCCACTGGTGACTGACCTCTTGCTAGATGTGGATTTCCTCACTATAATAACATGTGTCCTATCTGTGAGTCAATTGGCTATCCATCTGGTTACATAGAGGTTTATGCTCAGTTTTATGAGTTTATCTGTAATACCCAAGTGGGATATTGTATCAAATGCCTTTGCCAGCTCAAGGTGGGTGGTATGCACCGTCTTACCCTCATCCATGGCTTTAGTGACCTTCTTAAAAGAGGTCCACCAGACTGAGCAGGCAGGACCTGCCCTTGATGAAGCCGAACTGGGTTGGGACTAAAGTCTGGAGATTTCCTATGTCATTGATAATCAGGTCCAAGATTATTCTTTCTACAACCTTGCTCATGAGACTAGTCAGAATTATAGGTCCGTAGTTTCCTAGGTCCTTTGGTGGTTCCCCCTTGTACAGGGGGATGACTGTTGCTGTCCTTTATTCTACTGGGACACAACCTGTTTGGATTCTGTGGTTGAATAGAGATCCAAGAGGATCCACTATGTCATGTTTCAAGCTATTTAATTTGCACATTGGGATTCCATCAAAGCCCATTGTTGCCATGTTTCTAGCTTTAGGCAGTGCAGTAATGATCTGTTCTTTTGTGATAACAGGCAAAGGAATGGTAGGGAATAATTCCTGGGGAGTTATTGGAGGTCATGAGGGGTGAAATCTGAGCTGAATTTATTGGCCAGCAGGTTTGCTATTTCTTCTGGCTGAGTATAGGTAGTGCCGTCTATAGCCAACTCAGCACATTGAGCGTTTGCCTTAAGATTTTGGACATAACTAAAAATTTTTTGTAGTTATCCTTTGCTTGGGAGACTATCATAGTCTCATATTTAGCTTTTGAGGAATTGACTAGTTTCCTGATTTGCCTGTTGAGACTAATGAGGGATTATTTTCTGTTGTACACCCTCCCACTTGCCTCTAGATAGGAATTTCTTCCTTCTATTGTATAATCTATTTATGCCAATCAGTTGATGCCAATGAGTTGTGGTTCACTGAATAGTGTTAAAGCCCCTTTCCCAGTTTTACTAGATTGGGAGTCTGTCAGCTAAGATTCATTGAGACATGCTTTGGTGAATAGCAGCTTGACAACGTTACATATAGTCTATGTGTGTGTGTGTGTCTGTGTAAACAATTAGGTGCATAAAGCAGTTTAAGTTTAAAACATAGACTTTTTTGAGTGAAAATAAAACAACTCTGATGTAAGAAATAGCAAGCAGAACTTTAAACATCTGAAAATCACTGTTTTGTGACCGACTAATAACAAAATAAATGTTTCACAACACAAAAGGACAATTGCTAATGAAACGCAAAAGTCTGTTCCTTGTTTCTAGCCTAGTTGACTTAGTAGTTCAGACTAGTTAAGAGCCACTTCAGCAGTGAGGTTACCTCACTATTAACAGTTCTCTCCTCAAGTCTGATTAGGCAATAGTTCTTTGTAGTAGTATAAGAAGGTAACCGTTCACAATAAGACAATGTGCTCTCTCACTTTATCTGCAGCAGTTCATAATAATGCACACAGTTTACTCCCTCGCTTTCTGCTGCTGAGACTTCAGCAGATGAGCACTTTTTCTCCTATAGGTCTCACTCAAGCAAGTAAAAAAAAACTTTTTATAAATGGGTAAAGAATTCAGTTATTTTCTGTGAGGTTTCCTCCTGATAGGTGATAAAACTTGAATGAAGAAGGCAAATTATTTTTTTTTTCTTATTCATATCTTCTGTTGATGAACAGGAAGCTCTGACAAAGTAAAAATTGTTAGTTTAAACCAACATTAATTGTGTGCCTTCCATTGTTTCTGGGTGAAAATACAGAATGCAGTGAGGTCAGGTGGACAATTTTTGGGCATAACACTTTGAAATGATTATATAAAATTGTTTACCATTACTTCAAGCAGGCAACACAGGCAAACAAGGAAGATGAGTAAAAGGATCTTTTTTGGTGACCTGAACTGATACAAAATGAAACCTTTACCAAACTGACTGCAGCACTGACAAATATTCTTTGTGGGGGACAACAAGTCACTTCAATGAACCAAAAGCTCATCTTTTTCCTCACCACTCCTACAGTATATATGGTTTCTAGTACTTTTCACTCTCTCTCTCTGTATGTCTCCTGACACTAGTTTAGTTTACCCTTCTGTTCTGCTAGAGCCCCCAGATTCCTTTGGAGTGCAGTCAGTGAGTCTCTTTGACTCTGCAATTTCTGTTATTATGCCTTTGGTCACTGATTATATAGATAGCTCCATTTCCCCTATGCTTAATTACCTGCCAAACAGGTGAAAGATTAAAGGGTGAGTTACCTAACATACCCCATCCAAATAGTAACACCTGTAAGTATTTTATAATAAAGTCCTAAAGGTTTTTCATGATCTTATTTACCAAGCAGTACTATGATCTCCTTCTTGTGCTACCCGTCCGACACCTTCTGATAAAACCATCATACAGTTTTACTAGTATATATCTACTTACATGCCTTAGAGGAGGGGGTGGGGATTGCCTAACCTTTCAAGAATCAGAAAATAGTCAACATAGTCCTAACCAATAGCTTCTTTTAGAAAGAGAAAGAAAAGGTAAACACTATATACCAGTTTAAGTTGTTATGGGGTGAGGTGAGATGGCTTTGCCAAAGCGTAGCATGTTTCCTTTGTTATCTGAGTTACCTAGTATAACTAGTTGTATGGTCTAACAGTTAGGCTACTCGTACTCAGGCCTCTGGTTTTAAATATTTTTGGTGAACATGAATAAGTCATGACAGAAATGTTTGGTAATGGCCCTCATTCATTCCAGATAAATGACAAGTGTGATTTTGTAATCTACATGCTGCAAAATGATTGCAATAATGACCATTGTTGTGACGTGAAATGTTATATCTGGAGACCCTTGATATAAATGCTTTCTTTAACAATCAGCACTATGACGTTGTTTGACTTAACATCCCAAAGACCAAAGCTGTTACAAACCACATCAGTTTTGTTATTATGTCTGGTAAGCATTTATCTTTCCATGTCACCACTGTCGTTTGTCTTAATTCAGGAATTTGAATCAAGTGAAGTGCTAGCTCTCTCTCTAAAGTTACTCAGAAGGTCTATTTTATAGTTTTATTGACATTTATTTAAGACCAGATTCTGCCCAACACCCAGAAATTTATAGAAGGAGACATTAATGTCATTAAATGACCCCATATTACTTATCTTGTTCTTTTAAAAGGACAACATAAAATCTCTTTTAATTAGTTTTCCACTCTTTGACTATCCTAGTAAGTTCCCCATCTGGCCTTTGTTTCAATGATGGAGAGTTCCTTTACCAGCAGCCATGTTTTCTCTGCATGTTTCCTTGACACACCACTCTGCATTGAGTTAAGACTACTGTAGCTCCCAAATATTTCCATTACAGGTGTACAAGGGGTCACATGATGCTTTTAATTCATTATACCTTCCGGATAAGCAGGGACAATATTCCATTTCTAGCCTTGACAAACAGCCTCAGCATATTAGCAAGAATACAAATATTTGTATTGGTAAGCAGCTTTAGAAATTACTTGTTGATAAACAGCAAGTATTAATTATATGACCTCAATATCAATTCAATGAACTAATCTCATCCTTTACTTCCTTCTTCTCCTGAAGAATTACAGATTATCTTTCATTACAAAGCTATGCTAATTTTTCATATGTCCCATTTAAATCCCTTTTACATTTCAAGCATAATTACATAGATAGCTTTTGGGTCCCTTTTAACAAGGGTCTTGAGGGTTTTGCACCTACCAAATTTGTCATGTGAGCAATAGTAATATATTTGGGTATTTTAAATGACTAAACAGTGACAAAGTGTTTACTGAAGAAGAAACCTAGTCTGTTTCTTAAAATAAGATTATAATCAGAGAAGCACATTTTATGGCTCTAGCCAGCTGAAGGCATTTTACGTAGAACCTATCATAATGAACTGTCTTTATAAATTTTCCCTGTTGGAGTGAAAGAAAGAACACCAGGATAAGAATTTATACACTTCATCCAGTATTTCATAGTTAAAATTTAATAAGTGCAAAATTAATATTCCTGTTTACTACAGGCCAAATAATATAAGTATAATTATTTTTTTAATTTTATTTGCACTTTGTTGAACATGGTGGAACACTGATCACAAAGCACCAATTACAGGCTCATCCCAGGTTACATATAACAGTAACTAAAACAATAATATGGCAAAGCTTAGTAGAATACAGCTGCAGAAGATTTCCATCCATCCATACTGAAGCTGCAAATCATAATAGCACAAACATAGTTACAGTATAGAGATGTTTTCATGTGAATGTAATTGAAAAAGCATACTGTTATTGAATGATAGTAGCATTAGTGTAGAAAGAGAAGGCCTATCAGTGATCAAGAAGAAGTCTCTTTATATTTAAGGTGGGGGGGTTATAGTAGTAGAGAGCAGTGTATTAGAAATAAGAGAGAGCAAGTGGCATTTAATGTTATATATTTAGAGTTAGTGATAGAGAGATGGTAAAGAAACAAGTTGTGTACAGATTTACATATTATTAATATACAAATTGAAAACAGATCATTATAGTGAGGTGAGCTGTAAGTGGATGAATGGGATTTGTAACATTGTAGCTTTAGTGATTAATAATATGATCTGTAGCACTGCATTTACATTTGTAGAGATCCGTTAGATGCTGCTTAAATTCAGGCCCAAAATGTGATTTATTGTAGTGTGTGTGTGTGTGTGTGTGTGTGTGTGTGTGTGTGTGTGTGTGTGTGTGGTGCAGAGATTGCCACTGTTTAGGAGCAAAGTATTGAAAAACTGCTGTCAGAGCACTGGAGCTTAGTAGGAGGAGTTTGGAATGAAGATCCTGATGAATTTTGACTTCTGAGATCATTGGAAAAAATCAAGGTCATGAGTTTTATTGCTTTTGAAGTAAAGAAAGCCAAGCAATAAGTTGGCTCAAGCTTGAAATGGTAGCCAGTTTGCGTTCATGTAAGCCAATGATGTTTGTTTCTAGGGGAATTTGTAGTGAACTAGCAGATTCTTTTTGACAAAATTTGTAGAATTGCTCTGGTTTTGTTGAAGGTTGTAGAAAGCAGGGGCAGTCGAACTAGTACATGCCTTTGCCAGTGACTACTCTATTGGGAGTGAAAGTAGTGTGATATTTTCTGTGCTCCGAACAGGAGGTAGTCCAATTTTTGTTCTGAGTATTTTAAATATGTTTCTGGAAGCTGGGGATTGGTCAAGCCAGATTGGTAGGTTCCTACATTAAGGTGTTAATATTGCCACACACTAAGGCATATGTAAAATGTATACTAAGAATCACTATAAATAGTTATTTTTTTACCTCCTAAATTGTAAATAAACAAGCATTCTGACCTGCAAATGAATTTTCTCTCAGCCCTATTTCTTAGTTTTATATGTTTTAGATATTTTTTTGTAGCACAGGATTTCTCTGCAAACCCACTCTGTTCGCCATCACTATGCTTGAGCTCACTCCATTCCCCTACCATACCCCCATTCCCACCCACTCCCACTTTCATTTAACTTATACCTAACTAAACCCCACCCTCTACATTCAACGCCACCGATAGGCTACCTTAACCCCGCCCACCTCTCTACGCAAGCTACCACATCCCTACTAAACCCAGTCACCTCCCTTAACCCAACTACCCTCACCTGTCTATTCTTCTTACATACTCCCATCCCTCCTTGCTCCTCCTCCAACCCTGTCCAACAGTGTCTCTGTTATTAAATATTACTTGCTTTCTAAATATTCTCTCTACCACTTTCTTTCTCAGCTTCCTCTTCCACCTCCTTCCTGCCAAAACACCACATCTATACCCTACCATCTCTCTCTGTCCCCTACTTACAAACTCACTATATACCTCTAAATTCAATCTTTAACCTACTCTTTCCACTCCTACAAATTTCTCTACTGTCTCATTATTCCACTCTATCACTATGCCTCTCTACACTAATGTCATAATCCAAACTATCTCCTTTCATCTCTATCTACTCCTCCACCTTACATCATATCACACAACTCATACCTTTCAAACCATCACAATCAACATCCATGCACAAACAGACTCTTCCAAGTTATTCCACAATAGGCTCTACCTTATTTTCTCCAGACATAATTCTACAAGCTAAAGTAAAAATCCTTCATCTGCACAAAGTCCACTATAATTATCCTAAACTAGACTACTACCATAAAACTAAAAAATAACCACACCCTATAAATCAAACCACCCTTTCTAACTTAATAAAATGTGAAGATATACACCCCAACCCAGGGCCACAGTCCAAAATGCACAACCAAGCCAACTCCATAAAATCCTTAAACTTCGCTACCATCAATCTGCAAAGCATTAGAAATAAAATTTGCCACTTTCATGCATGGTTACACAAAAACAAACCCGATTTTACTGCCATAACCAAGACTTGGCTTAAACCATTCATCAACAACACAGAATTCCTACCCCCCCCCCCCCCCCCAGCTATACATGCCTCAGGAATGACAGACCACATAGAAAAGGTGGTGGCATCACATTGATATGCCCAAATATCTGCACCATAGTCCCTTTCACTAAACCCATTCCACAGTTCTCAGCAGAACTTTTTGTTACCCTCCTAAAACTAAATGACTATAAAACCCTTTGCATCATAGTATTACACATTCCCCCAAGTGACAGCATTCCCATTCTAGAGGAAATTCTATCTTAATCATCCAAAACTATTCAAAATGAAACACTCATCCTATGGGATGTAAACATTAATATCACTGACCAAAACCCCAAAACTAACATTAGCCTATTCAACTACACACAGCTTATCTCTGATATAACTAGGCCCAATAACAAAAAGAACCAAGGGTCAGTCTTAGATTGGATCCTTGTATCTGACTTGTAACCCATGGGATGTTTGCCGAACCAAATAACACAATGAAAACACCAGGTCCGGTCACATGAAGCAGTCAATGAAAGTAGCCACTCACAGTAGTATACCAAGTAATACGACAGGATCCACAAGTAGGAAACTAGTAAAATTCTTTATTGCACAAAAACACACCAATTTAGCGCTTTCTTTTCCCAAATAGGAAACTTCATCAGAATCTATTCTTCATCAGAATTTTCATCCTTGTATCTGACCCAGACAAGATCTCCACCTTTGGAACATTACCAAGCAGCATCAGTGACCACTTTCGAACCTTTGTTTTATATATAAAATGTCCACAACTGTTAGTAACCACCAATTAAAATGAACTAGAGACCTATCCCAATTCTCTCTGGAAACCCCAAATTAAATTTTACAGCATACCAACTGGGCACCATTAAAAATCATTCCCCTTGATGATGCAGTTGAATTATTCAATTCAACATTTCCCAAAATCTTAGCTAGGGTAGCACCACCCCCACTAAAGAGTCAAGACTAATCATGCCACTTGGCTCACCAAATCCACAAAGCAAATTATGTCCGCTAGGGACAAAACTTGGAAATCATGGCAAAAATATAAACACCCAGCTGACCTTGCACTATACAAACAACTACATAATCAGACCAAATAGCAGGTAACAAAAACAAAAAAGAATATTTCCATACACTACAGGACCAGGATAGGCTAAACCCACAAAAAGTCTGGGGAGCAATAAATTCCTTTATACACCCAGGCTCTAACACCAATCCTTGCCCATACCCTGATGAACCCTCCTCTGATATAGCCTTTCTCTTTAACTCATATTTCATCGACACCATTGCCAAGTTGACCACCACTTTCCCTCCTTCTAACCCTAACTCATCAGACCAACAGTCTACTCATTCTAAACCTTCCTCTCTACCAAATTTTTCTCTCACCCATTCCCACATGCACCATAAAGAAACTCCTTCTAAAACTAAAACCTTGCACCTGTGCTCCTGACAACTTGCCTGCTGAATTCCTAAAAATATCTGCAAGCTCCATCACTTACCCCATTAGTATACTGCTCAATAGATCAATCCAAAAATCCCATATACCAAATATCTGGAAGAAAGCACAAAGGCAGCAAAAATTCAGACATCTCCAATTTTCGGCCCATCACCATTCTCTCTCCCATTTCAAAATTATTAGAAAAATGTGTCCATACCCAACTTCCAACCATTTAATTAATAACCAACTTTTCACCCCAACCCAGCATTGCTTTAGACCAGGCCATAGCACAAACACAGCTCTCATCTCCTTTATGGATACAGTAAATCGAGCACACAATTTCAGTCTGATAATCTCTACACTCGTCCTTGACCTTTCAAAAGCTTTCAATAGTATTTCACACTCCCTTTTATTTTCTAAACTCAACAATCTAGGTGTCTCACCCCGACCCTAAATTGGTTCTAAAACTACCTCTCTGGCAGATATCAATCAAGTAAATGGCAGCAATCCTGTTCCCCCTTCCTCAGCATCTCTACAGGTGTCCCTCGAGGCTCCATATTGGGTACCCTTCTATTCAATATATTCATCAATAACTTCCATAACCTCCTTATACATGGCACCATGATCCAATATGCAGATAATTCAACAATCATCTGCACTGCTAAAACCCCTTTTGAGTTATAACTACTAACCCAAAATGCCTTCACATCCACTGAAAAATGGATGTCAAGCAACCACCTGCTCTCAACCCAAACAGGACTAAACTGATCCTATTCGCTCCCAAAAAGCAACCTCCCAAAATAGGACTGAATTCTCTTTCCAATCCCAAAATAATACCACCATTGAAGTAGTTTCTAGTACTAACTGTTAGAAGACATTATTGATGAAACCCTAACATTTGATCTCCACATACTCAATAACATCAAAAAAAAAACATCAGAAAATGGGCACCCTTTATGGGCATAGCTATTACCTCAACAACACTGCTAAAAAGACTCAGCCTTTCTACTTCCATCCCTGCTATATGGTGCCCCTATCCTCACAAATATCCACTCATTTCATAAAACAAAGCTTGACTCATGTTACAATAAGGTCGCCAGATTCGCAACAAATGCTAGATCCTCATCACACCACTATTCCTCGCTGCAACAACTAAACTGGCTAGAGCTACCACTCTATCTCAACTACCTACACTTAACTACTGCACATAAAATGATCTACAAATCCAAAGCATGTCCATCTCTGTCCTCTTTACTATCATTGTACCAACCCAATAGACCTCTTAGATCAGAAAATAAAACACTGCTTAAAGTAGACAAACCCCAACTCCCATCAGGTCAAATGCTCTATTCCTTCACTCTTTCCAAACTTTAGAATACCTTCCCTATCAACAATAACCTCCATCATGTACCCTCCACTTTTTAAAAAAATTCTTGGACAACACCTCTCCTGCTGGTTATGCCCATGCCAAAAATAACCCTCTCTAATCACACCTACCGCTTTCTTCCCCTATTGTGCCACTCCCACTCTACCTCTCCTCTTTCCACTCAACTGGTCAATATGTATGTACTCTAATATGTTCTAAATATCATAGTTAAATCAATGCCTGAGATCTATGTAACTGTAACCAGTGATTATACATAGAATTGCTGTTATCTTTATCTGCATTTTTCTGTTTGACTGTACTGTATCTAATGTATTGTTATCCATATGCCTTTAGATGTGATTACGTCTTTAATCGACTTTGCTATATGTTGGTCTACTTAGCCTATAGAGTATAACCTTTAGACTAAACTAATATAACAGAAGATAAGGGCTCATATGATACTGACAGCTTCTAGTATTAACATGTGGATGTATATTGTGTAACAGTTTTTTTTTTTACAACTATTGTCCTATTTTACTGTTGTCTATGCTAGTTCTTGCTGCTCACCACTACTGTTGTCTGTCTCTCTCTCTCCCACAAGTACCCTGCTCTTCACTGTATTGATCCAGCCTATAATTTGAGAGCTACATACCTACCATCAAAGGACCCGTGGTTTCATCTCACTGCCTCTCCTACCTGCTCCCTCTCTCAAGAAAATAAGAAAGTATGCTCTATGTCCTGCCTGTATTGCATACTACCGTTCACTGTTGATCCAGGGGTTCTAAAGCACGCTCTGAGCCCGGTCAGCCAGCAGCCCCCCCCCCCCCCCAACTAGCTACCTTGTTGACCTTACTCCTACACCTCCTTTAGTCCCCTCTCTAACTTATCTCCTTCCATATTCAGCTACAGCCTACCCCCCCCTTTTCTGTAGCTGCTTGTAATACTAGCTTTGCCCTATAGGAGGCACCTCTAACCCTTCCTATATTTTTTTCTGCTTTTCCATTGCTATTCTGCTTTTTTATGCTACACTTCTTTCACCTTAAATTACTCTACACTTCAAACTTTACCCTAACTTGTTATACCTGCCTGTTTTCTAACTGACTACTACCTTTTCTCTGCTTCCTCTTACCTAGATATCATTAACTTACCTTTAATACTCAGCTCTGCTGATTGTTTCTCCTCTAGCTGCTCCATTCTCTGTTTTAACCCGCTCCGTTCGCCCTACGGGCTCACTCCGCTCCCCTACCCTACCCCCAATTCCCACCCACCCCCAGTGGTCCTAAACTTATACTTCACTGACCACTCCCTCATCCCATTTCTTCCTATCATACTCCTCATCATCACCTAACCACACCCTTAACTCTCTCTCCCAATTAGTACTAGTAAACTCTTTCTTCTAACCACTCCCTCAACATCCCTACCTTACTCTACTCTACCTCCTATCTAAGCCCTTGATACTTCCTCATCCACTTAACCTACTAAACCTCCTCATCCACTCTCCTTTTCTTACAACTTCATTTAATAACACTTTTTACTCCCTACTTAAATCCTAGTACTATGGCACCATCTAAGAAAACTATATTCACCATTTTTTTATTTCTAACTACCACACTAGCCTTTCTCACCATACCTTACTCTCTTACCTCCTACGAACATCTTTCACTGTCTGAACAAAACCATTGCAGCCAACAGACTTTACCATCTTCTATCACCTTTTTCCTTAACCATAGTAACATAACCTGTTTCTCTAACTATATACTACCAAAATTCCACAGAGCAACCCACATTATTTACTTCCCTACCAAAAAGACTTTTAATAACCTCTATAAACTCCTAAAATCTCTACTATACCCCCAGCAACACCCCCTCTTAGACGGTGACATTCATCCAAACCCTGGCCCCATTACTGACTCCCCCACTAACTCTACCAATGTTACGGTACCTATACTTTCTACAATTACAAACCCATCTAACTCCCTTCTGATAGCTCACCTTAACATTAGAAGCATTAACAATAAAATCTCCCACCTGCATGCTCTCCTTGACATCCACTCATTTGACATTCTATGTCTTACAGAAACCTGGCTAAAACCAACTACTCCAGACCAGGAAATTAGTCCTCCTGGCTATAACATCCTCAGAAATGACCGTAAAATAAAAAAAGGTGGGGGGTTAGCCATTCTCTATAAATCTAATCTCCAAATTTCCCCCATTAATGTGCTTCCATCATTAGGCTCTAAATCTGAAACCCTATCTATTAAACTCCAAATCAATAACTCCAAATCCATCTATATAATCTGCATGTATCTACCTCCAGGTAATAACACTCATTCTCTAGAGAACCTGCTGAGTCACCTCTCTGCCCAACTACCCCAGGAGACCATTGTACTTGGTGTCGTTAACATAGACTGGTCCACTTGTAGTTCTCTAAACCCTACCAACCACATAAACCTCTTTGGATTCTCCCAATTAATAACAACTCCTACAAGAATCCATAAACCTAGTAACAAGGAAAGTACTCTGGACTGGATTCTTATAAATAGATACCCTGAATCTTATACTCCAGGAACCCTTCCAGACGATATCAGTGACCACATACTTACCTACGTTATTAGACAAAAAGTTCATATTGCAACTACTCACAATCTCAAAACCTACCGCTTAAAAAGATTCTTTAATCCAGACAGCTTCATAACCGAATTGCAAGCATGTGACTGGTCACCACTAACCTATCTAGAACTAGACGAAGCTGTCACCTGTTTTAATACAAACTTTCTTCAAATCCTAGACTCCCATGCACCTTACCGCTCCACTAGAATAAAAACCAAATCTGCCCCTTGGCTCACAAAACAAACTAGGCAAAAGATACTCCTTAGAAATAAAATCTGGGCCAAATGGAGATCTACCAAATGCACAACAACCCACCTCCAATTTAAACAACTAAGAAATACCACCAGAAAGGATATTCTTAGAGACAAAAAGGATTTCTTTCTACACCTTCAACAAACAAATCAACAAACCCCACAAAAATTCTGGTCTGGGATAAACAAACTTCTTCAGCCAGGTCACACTACTACTCCTGACCCTACCGGTTTCAACAATAGCAACTCCAACCTAATCCCTGATGACTTTAATAACTATTTCACAGATGCCATTCAAACCCTAGCCAATTCTTTACCATCTCCCACTGCTACCCAACCTAATAACTGCAATGCTTCTTTACCCACCTTTCAAATACAACCTGCATCTACTTCTCTCATCTGTAAGCTTCTTCAAAAATTGAAACCTTGTACCCCTTCTGCTGACCATCTCCCATCTGAATACCTACAAATTGCCGCAAAAGCCATAGATTATCCCATCTCAATCCTTATTAACAGAACTATCTCTGAGGGCAAAATCCCTGCTTTATGGAAAATATCCCATATCATCCCTCTGCATAAAGGAGGACCATCTACTGAGCTCTCTAACTTTAAGCCCTATTGCTCTACTCTCCCCATTAGCTAAGATAATGGAAAAATGTATTCACAAACAACTGCTTAACCACTTACTACAAAATAACCTACTGGCAAACTGCCAACATGGCTTCAGGCCATTCCATAGCACATCTACTGCTCTTTTATCCTTTACTGACACTATATATAAAAATCGTAACAATAACTCATTCTCCTCTGCTCTATTCATTGACCTGTCAAAAGCCTTTGACATGGTTAATCATAATCTACTATTAAACAAACTAAAGGCTCACTCCCTCGATGCTCAAGCCATACACTGGTTTAGGTCTTATCTGGAAAATAGACAGCAAGCAGTACTTTGGCATAACAATCTGTCTTCACTACTTCCAGTAAATATTGGAGTACCCCAGGGCTCTGTCCTAGGTCCCCTACTCTTCTCCTTATTTATTAATAACTTACACATGAACGTACCCCAAGCCACCTGCATTCAATATGCTGATGACTCCACTTTAATCTGCACAGCCAAGAATATATCCTCTCTCCACTCCCTTACCCAAACTGTTTTTCAGAACGTGGAAAACTGGTTTATGCAACACTGCCTCCTCCTTAATCCCAAAAAAACAAAACTACTGCTTTTTACTCCTACTCATAAATCATCCATTCCTTTCTTCTCTTTAACCTCTAACAATGGTACCAACATCAACCCAGAGACTACAACCCGCCTACTAGGTGTAACTATTGATAATCATCTCAACTACGATGAACACATAAACTCTACTATAAAGTCTGTTTACAGAAAACTTGGCACCTTCTATAGAATAAAACCCTTCCTTACCCCTCCTGCAAGGAAAGCAATTGCCCAAACCCACCTTATCTCTACCCTCTTCTATGCCTCTGTTATATATACCATCCTATCCAATAATAACCTTTCCAAACTCTCCACCTGTTATAACAGTATAGCTAGATTCATCACATGTTCCCCTTTAAAACTCACCACTGCCTTAACCTCAAACAACTTGGATGGCTAGAACTGAAAAACCAGATACTCTTTCAACAATTACTTATCATACACAAGACCCTGTATCACCCTAACAACACCCCTATCCTCACTCATCTAATTACACCTTACACTAATCTAGCTACACTACGCTCTGCTAACAAGCTTCTAGTTTCCTCTAATAAAGCCAACAACAAAGCCGGAGATTCACTTTCCTCAAACACTGCAGGAAAATTCTGGAATCAGCTTCCTGCTGAATTATCTACACTTGCTTCTTCTTCTCTTTTTAAAAAACATCTTAAAGAACATCTGACAGCCCATTGGCTTTGTCCATGCACTAACCCTGACTGACTTCTTTTTCCCCTTCTATTCTTAACCTATCCCTTCTCCTTTTACCTGTACTTCCATATCCTACTACTACTCTTCCTCTTTAATTACACAATGCCACATATATTCTCTTTCCTATAACTATTACTTGCTCATACCATTTAGTGTGATTTTTAGAATTGTTTTTAGTTTAGTTTTTTTATAGAATTGTTTATTTAATTTCCACTAATACTGTTACTTTACAAATGTATTATTATAACTGTTCACTTGACCATTGCTACCTCTGTATTTATTCTTAATAGTTCTATGTATTGTTAACTGTCTCAATATTCAAGTATGGAGCTTTTCTCCCCGGGCCTCTACTGAAAATGGACATATATCCAGCTAGACTAGCCCGGTCAACAAATGTAAAATAAATAAATAAATAAATAAATAAATAAATATGTCTGTATAAATAATCTTGCCTTATAGCTATCTACGTAACTGTAACTATATTTCTATGTTTTATTGCAATCTGCAACCTGTTAAATTTTATGTGGAGCTTTCTCCCCAGGCCTCCACTGAAAATGGGCTCACCTAGGCCGAGTGGACCTTCCCAGTAAATGAATAGGCTTTTCTCCTCGGGCCTCCACTGAAAATGGTCTCGCCTAGGCCCAGTGGACCTTCCCAATAAACAAATGCAATAAATAAATAATGTAAGTCATTAAAAAAATGAACAAGTGAAGATAGTTGTGCGACAGTTTATTGTCATGGTAAAATCATAAGTAAATCTTAAAGTATATATACTAATTAAAAACTTTTAAGCTCTAACAAATGATCCTTACTTCCCTTCCACATCAAAATATGTCATCTAAAAACCTGACGTATGCTTTGGAATAGGTTCTTTAAACAGATTTAAATGCAAGACAAAACTATCAATTAAGTGTAGACAGATGTACCATGTGTTCTCATCACAACTCTTGCTAATTTTTCAATAATGTTCTCCTTCAAAAATACAAAGTTGTTGTACAGTTAATTTCCATTGCTTGCTCAGGTATGTTAATTATTAAATTTAAGTTGTTTAATTCAAAAATCCTCACGTCCTTAAACCAAGTGTGTAGGATTACAGAACATAATTCCTTTACATCAATGGTAAATAATATTACATCAAGGCATATGTTATCTACCAAATAAGCTCAGAAAATTCCAAGAATGTCCAAATATGTTCACTCTGGTTTATAATAATATAGTTGGCTGAAGGTCCTGTTTTACAACCATTTGCAGCAAGTATCAGCCTGAATGGTAAATCATCTATCAACTTGTGAACTTTTGAAATACCAAATATGGCATTTTTTCAAAACTCAAGACTGGACACATTTGCCTTTTTTTTTTTTCTTGAAAAGTCTGCTTATTATCACTTTTAAAACATCAAACAGGCCTGTTTGATAAGACCTACCTTACATATGTCAGAGGTTAGACTGCTACATGTGTAATTCTGAGAACCCTCCTTGCTTTAATTCTGTATTATCAAATAAGTGTAATCTTCATATTTGAACACAGTACCTGACATGGTACCTTAGGAGTGATCCATTGAGTAGTAACTTCATGAGTTTGCTGATTGAAATATCATGTTTTATTCAGGTTTACACAATTGGAAATCACCATACTTGTTAGCAGTTGGGTTATTCAGAATGATCATAATATGTCTCTTTCATGCTTAACAGTCATCATTACCTATCTACAAGTCATGGAGACTGCATCATTACCAGTCTACAAATCACAGAGTTTACATCATTACCTGTCTACTAGTCATAGAGTTTGCATCATTACCTGTCTACAAGTCACAGAGCTTATATGATTACCTATCTACAAGTCATGGAGTTTGCTCTTAGGTACCTGTTCTTAGCTTTCTTACATTCTGAAGATTAACCTTGTCAGTATTTTTGCTTTTAAATGTTTTATTAAGCATCAAGAATACAAAACAAAAAGTTAACTACAAATTAAATTAAACTGTATAACACTGAACAACAAAGTTAACAGTAAACAAAGGGAGTTTTTTCAGAGTTCTAATGTCTAAATCTCAAATAATATTGTAGATACTCATCTGACTTGATTACACACCATAAAAACTGGAATCACTATAAATGTTTACATATACATGTACATATACATTTTATGTTAACCACACAGAGTTAATCAGGAAAGGACCAATGCAAGGTTATAATACATTTTACACCTTTAGACCAGCTACTGCACAGCAGGGAATGAAAGGTGGAGGAATGTCAGTCTAAATTAAGATTAATCTCACATCCTGACTAGTTAAAGTGTATGACTCACTGGAACTCGTACATGTGCAACTCACTATAAACAGGGTGCCGTACCATATCCTTGCAACATATAGGCACCCCCTCCATGCCCTATGAAACCTATACTACCTATTTTAATGTATTAGAGTCTCTCATTGTTCAACTCAGTACAGCATTCATGGGGGATCACAACTATCCCTCTATAGATTGTGAATCACACACCATTTCTAATGCACTAGACCAACGATTCCTGAACTTTATTAATACCAACATCCTGGAACAGTTCATCTATTCTCCTACCAGGGGTACAAACATCTTTTTTTTTTTTTTTTTTTGTACTCAAATGATTTTTATTTTGATGAAATAACACAATAATTTAATACATTCATAACATTCAGTAACTATTTACAGTATTTACATTCAGCCTGACAAAAAGGATTCAGATAAAAACATTTGCAGTTAAATAATAAGTTAATATAAAAACTATGATAGTTAGGAAGAGTTTAAATTCAAAACTTTCTTCCATGGACCAATGGCTAAGGAAAAGTTCTTAACTCTTTAGTTTTTTTTTCCATTAGTATGCATTTCTTCAGTGATGATAGGAATTCCTTCATTGTGGGTGCTACATTAGAGTTCCATCTTCTAGTTATACATTTTCTGCTTATTGCTAACATTGTCCACAACAAATACAGGTCATCTTTCTTCATATTATTACTATTAACAACTTTCAGTAAAATTAAAGACTTTGTCAAAACAAATATATCAGTATAGATAGCTTGAAGTGATTTGTTAATCTCATTCCAATATAGTTTAATATTAGTACAGTCAAAAAAATATGAGACCAGTCAGCATTAGTGGACAGATGACATCTCCAATATAACTTGCTGTTTGAAGGGTTCATTTTTGAGAGTTTCTGAGGTGTCAAAAGGACCTGTGTAGAAATTTCCAATGAAAAATCCTCCAGAATTGTGACTAAGAAGTTAGTTTAACTGAAAATAAAATGTTTTTTTATCTTCCATTGATAATGATACTTGAAACCCTTTAGTTAGGTATTGCCAGTAAGAATCTTTAGGAGCTGTCTTCTAGACAAAGTGTTATATAGATATGATAATTAATTCCTAACATTGATATTATTATATAGACTTCCAAAAATCCAGTTTAAAATTTTTGGTACGGTTTTGAAGGATGAGTTATGTATTATTCTACACAGATCCTTAATGTATGCTGTGACACTCTGAAGAACCAACCAGTCATTAGGGGATAGAAACATCCTTGGCCTTGTGCTCATTAATACTGGAATTGATGCCGACAGAGTTTGTGTTCATAGGTTCATACTAGGCTATCTGCCCTAGGGCATTTATAAGCCTAGCCAGAATGTGTTTGGCTTTTGCCACCCATTTTAAATTTATTTTGCTATGCCCTTTTTCGAGGTTAGTATACTGTGCCTCTGTCTAACAGTGACACAGAAGTGATACCCGGGGTAAACCTACAATCTCCCATCCACTCATCAAGATTCCTCTTGAAGAGAGTCAATGAGGGACTCTGCCTAACCTGGACTGTGAAGGGACTCTGGGTTATGAATCTGTCCCTCCAGCATGTCCTATTTATTTCAGTGCTGAGGTTCAAGTCTCTCAAGCGCGTAGCTCGATGGGATTTGGATTTTCTGAGGTGCAGCATGTCCATTAATTCCGGGTTGGACATGGCTTTATACATCAGGCACAGATCGCCTCTGAACAGGCGGTATGCCACGGAGTAGAGCTGGAGTTTCTTTAACCGGGCAGCATATGGCATCTGTTTGAGCCCTTTGATCCTCTTGGTGAGGTACTTTTGGGGTCTTTTCAGTTGCTGCAGGTGTCTGTAAGGTACATCCCAAAAGGGGCATTGTACTCCATTATGGGCCTGATGAGGGATGAGTAAAGAGGCACTATGACCTCCCCTGATCTAGATGTAAATCCCTTCATGATTAGGTGGGCTATATAAAATGTTTTTCTAACTACTTTGGCCACGTGGTTGTCAAATGAGAGATTGCTATCAACTTGGGTCCCCAGGTCCCTAATTACTTCTTCTGTACTTAATGGATTACCACCTATGTTGTAATTTGTGGGCACTTTGTTTTTGCCAAAGGTTTAGAAGAAAACTCATTCACAGCAATAGAACAAAAGGGTAATAATGGAAAATTATATGGATCAAAGGATCATTTGCTGTTAAATAAAGTCATAACGGAGAACTGTAAAATGGGAGGAATCTAAGTATGGCATGGATAGACTACAAAAAAGCATTTGACTGTATCCCACATTCATAGATAAGAGTGCTTAAAAATGTATAAGATATACCCTACACTGATCAGTTACATTACAGTGACCATCGCAAACCACTTAGCAGTTAAGCCATGATAAAGGACAAATTATTATTCCAAGGATAAAAAGTCAAAGGGAGACATTCCAGGGTGACTTCCTGTCACTGCTGCTATTTTGTCTTGCCCTTAATCCATTAAGTTATCTACTTAACAGATTAGGTCATGGCTACAATTTGACTCCCATAAAACAACAAAGTGTAATGACTTCTCATCTTCTTTTTGTAGATGGTTTAAAACTGTATAGTTCATCAGATGAGGGACTGAAAAAGGTCAAAACTTTTTCAGATGATATAAAAATGTAATTTGATCTTGATAGATGTGTAAAAGCAACCTGTAAAGCAGGAAATCTGCAGAACCAAGAAAACATCAGTTTGGGAGAGGAATGTGATATAAAAGAACTTGAGCAAGAGGGAGTGTATAAATATTTGGAAGCCAGAGAGAGTGTATAAATATTTGGAAGCCAATGAAGAATTAACAATAAAACATGAACAAATGCAAATGAAACTTAGTAAGGAATATTTTAGAAGACTTAAATTAATACTGAAAATAGCATTGACATTTAGGAACAAAATCCAATCTATAAACCAGTTTGCTCTTCCAGTCCTAACTTACAGTATTGGAGTGACTGACTGGACCCAAAATGTGTTGGACAGATTAGACAGGAAAACAAGAAGGATGCTTCAAGCTCATCAAATGATTTATAAAAATCAGTGCATACAAAGATTATATATTCCTCATTCTGAAGGAGGTATGAGCCTCCTCAAAATTTATTACATGTATAGATCTGCATTTGTGGTAATGCATATATATCTGCTGATCTCTCAAGACCCAAATATAGTGAAAGTTTTGAAACCTGAGGAGAATGTCTAAGATGACTTCCCTGTTAGTTTAGCAGTAGCATATCTTCATCAAGGGAGAATGGAAATCAAACCAAAAGTAGATAGAAATCAGGCAACCAAATGTGCCAAAAAACAAAAGAAGGATCAAATGAGAAGGCAAGAAAAATGGAAAATGTATAAATATAGTTGCAAGTATAGAGAACTGTATAAATATGTATAAATATAGTTGCAAGTATAGAAAACTGTAAGAACAACCTCATGCTGATCAGGATCGATCTCTGAAATGATTAAGGAGAGGTGAATTTAAACCAAAAGACGAAAGGTTAATATTGTCGGCCCAAGATAGTGGGCTATGTACTTGTTTGTTGCTGGTTATGATATACTAATGGCAGAAGGACTGTATACTGAAATTCATAATAATGTGACAAGACTGTTGCACTGGGGATTGTTTAAACATTATAATATTGAAGTAGCTGGAAAACACTGAACACAAGAGCCACAAAGCATCATATAAAATGATGAAATTTATATCGCATAGGATCACCCATTACCAATAGTTCAAAAAACAGATGTGAGAAAACCAGATATTGTGGTCCATGAAAAGAAGACAAAAGTAGCATTGATCATTGAAACTGCTACACCCAGTGACTACAGTGCCATATGTACAGAGAGACATAAAGTATTTGCAGGCAGAAATGAGGGCAATGTGGAAAACGTTACCCAGACAGTTCCAGTAGTTGTAGGAGCAATGGTCTTATAAAAATAATTTACAATCATGCTTAGATATGTTATAGATATATGTAACTCCATACAAATTGCAGTAGTCATTACTGGGCACATTGCGGGTGGTGTGAAGAGAACTTCTGGCTAACGTCAAAGATTGAAACAATACTAATTTCATGATCTTTAATCATACTTTGACTTAGGAATGGGTTCAATTCCTGCCATGGTATTTGAAACTCAAAAGACTTGGAGAAATTAAAAAAGGGAGAAACCAGAGGCTATTACCAACCTTTTGGCTGACCGGTTCAGGTCAAATTTCTCCCTCAACCCCCCCCCCAGTAGTCCAAAGAATATACCACATAACACAATCTCCCCAGCCATTACTAGAGAACAGATCATTAATGCACATTCCAAGGCCAAAAATACTGCATTGATGGGCCCCAATAACATCCCTGCATGTTTAATAAATAGCATGAAATATGACCTCCCTGGTCTACTTGAATCACTTCTCAACTGCAGCATTCAGTTAGGTTTTGTGCACAAGGAATGGAAGATGGCTACAGTCATTCCCCTGCACAAAGGAGGCCTAACCACTAATATGGGTAATTACAGGCCCATAAGTCTTACCAGCCTCATATGTAAGGCCATGGAAGGAATCATCATGGACATGATAAATGAGGTCCTAGGTAACCTGCAAATGCCAGACTCATCTCAGTCTGGCTTTGTTAAAGGAAGTCATGTCTGTTAAATCTGGTGGATTTTTTGAGAGGTTCACTAAAGCATTGGATGAAGGTAACACAATTTAGCCAAGGCTTTTGATGCAATACCCCACTGAGTCATTATAGACAAGCTCACTAATTTAGGTATACACCCTTTTCTTACCTGCTGGATAGCCAACTGGCTAACTGATAGGACCCAGGAGGTCAAAATAGGTGAGGCCACCTTCACCAAGAGGCCAGTCACTAGTGGAGTCCCTAAGGGCTTGTTATTGGGCCTACTCCTGCTCCTTTTTGGCATCTATTTCTCTGAAATGGATGCAAATGCTGAAGGTTTATGGCTGGCTTAAGTTTGTCGATGATTGCAAACTGGGAGTTATCATCAACTCTCCTGCAGACATTAATATTCTTCAAGAAGGTCTATCTCTGACTAATAAATGGTGCTAAAGCCATGGTCTTCAACTCAATGCTAAGAAATGCACAATTGTACCCTTTGGGAAATCCATCCTGGTTAATCACCATGTTGATAATACACACCTAAGAGTCAACCCAGTGATCAGGGATCTGGGTAAGCATGTAGACAGTAGCCTGACCATCACTTGGCCACAATGGTGAGGAAATCCTTTTTATGTTGCACAACTTATAAGTAAGGGCATGGTATCTAGGTGCAAAGAGGTTATTATCCCACTGTACTCAACCCTTATCAGACCAGTCCTAGAGTACAATGCTACCTTTGGTATTTACCTGACCAGGCTTATGGAGCAACTAGAGTGACAACAAATGTTCCTTAGAAAAAGAATGCAAGGTGTAATAAACCTGAGTACTTAAAGACCTTTCCCTCTACTCGGTATCATATAGATTGCTGAGGGGTGATCTATGACTGGCTTACAAGACTTCCAAAAACCCCACACATATGAGTCTTCTATGTATTTTTAAGTCAAAAAGCACCAGAAATACAAGGTCTAGAGACCTGAATTTTGTCTTTGTCTTAAACAGAACATGCTGGAGAGGCAGATATGTGTCCCAGAGACTGCCCCTCCTATCGAACAGGCTCCCCATCCATGTGAAGCTGAGTTCTCATCAATTACCCAGTTTAAACACCACCTAGACAAGTGGATGGGGAATAGAAAATTTACCCTGGGCCTGGCACCCATGTCCCTTATGGACAGAGGTAGCTTATAAATACCTGGTCCACAATGTTCTATTTGGATGCAGGACATTATTATTCTTTTGGGAAAACTTAGCCTTAGAATGGCCCCTTGGTTCGTTAGCCTTCTAACAGTCTGTGAATCTATGACTACAAGAAAATGCAATAGTTTTCCACACAGGGCAATTATATTAGTACTTAGCATCACTTTTAAAAGAGATTAGTATCCTCTTTAGTAAGCAAAAGTAGTGTTTTTTAAGTTCCTCATAAAGGGCAGAGAGTCTAGTTTTCCATTCCCTTGTAAAAATGCACTTGGGAAGTTGGACTAGCACCACCCAAATTACAGACTGCCCATAACACCGAGCAGTGTCAGGTGCCATTAAGAGGTAAACGCACCCTTTCCAAAATAAAGGAAAATATGCATAAAAACTGTTTTCCTAATGTTTTGACTACTTCCAGCTGTATCTAGAATGTGGGTGCATTGCTGGTAACTCTGAGCTGTGAACAGATTATATATTTTAGCAAAGCTCTTTTTATTAATTTTAGTCCTCCAGTTGTCATTATATGGGATTTAATAGTCATTCTTAAAGGACTTCTACTTATATCACTGCTAGTCACTGCAAATTGGTGCACTGTTGCTTGGTTCTGTTTGTTAAATAACAGTAACATTACACTAATAAAAAATGTTAAATAATTTAGAGCTATACTGAGAATTTGCCCTGATGAATTGCTTCAAGTTGGTGGCAAAAGTTACTTGATTTAGTACTAGAAAAATCACCCCCACCTAGTTATATTATTAAAAAATCAAGTGTTTTGGTATATCCTGATTTATGAACTGTTACATAGCAGTTTCCAAGTTTACCTGGGTGCTTATATCTCCTCATTATCAAACCTGGTGTCTCCACCATTAAGAATGATCAACCTGCTTTCCCACAAAGGTCTCAAAATCTCCCCTGCTAATAAGTAATAAATGGATCCAGTTAGAGGGCTTGGCTTTACTTGAAGAACCAGGCTTCATTGTAGTTAATGAGTCTTTTCTAGAAGACAATAGTTGCCCTTCCAACTACATGTGGAAAGAATATATTGGATTTTATAACCAATCTGGCCTAAGCATTGATGGTTGAGTATTAATAACAAAAATTAAGTGGAACCTTGGATAATGAAGCTCCTGTCTTTTTGCTGAAGTGCTATTATATGGACATACTAAATTTATGCGCAGTATTGATTATAACTGTACCCCCTCACCCAGGAAACTGGAAGGGTTTTTGGGGAGACCATGGCAACTTTAAAAGAGGCATTTGTATTATTGTTAGTGGCCCCAATTCCATGCAGGAACAGTGTAGGAGCTCTTGCATGGAAAATGGCTGCCGAGCGATCCAGACAAGTATTGTTTTCCCGTGCATGAGCAGCCCTACACAGTTGCTGCACGGAAAGCCGTGTGGGATGAATATCACCTCATTTCCTGGTAAAAAACATGCAAATGAGGTGATTTTGCAATCCATGAAGCTGGCTGGACTCTGTGCAAGAACAGTGTCAGAACAGAAATGTATTCAGTTAGTAATTGAATACATTTTTGCATCTGAGCAAACAGAGGCAGGATAGCTTGTGGAAAGCATGTAATACAGCCAAATGCACATGACAATGGCCAAATATAAGGCCATTGGCATTCATAAATGTTTGTTTATTTATTTATTTTTTTTAAATTAAACTTTTTTTTTGGGGCCAATCACGGCTGTTTAAGCTCAGGGCAGCGGCACACAAATGGGATTGTGCCGAAAATAAAAAAATATAAAGATGTCTGCATTTTGCCAATATAGTCAATGGCATGCAGAATGTAAACAATATGAGGGAGCACTGATTGTCAAGGAGAAAGGGTCCGTCTAAGTGCAGTAACCAAGGATGTACACACTGGGGTATGCAAATCAGGGGAGTTGTACTGCTGAAACACAGATTTCCTCAGTGTCAGCTTGTACCTGTTCCTGGATGCCATGACACAACATGCCAATGAGCACATATATTTCTCCACTGCCTGTGAGGCACTGACAGCACGTATGCATCTCTTCCACCATATAACAGAATACCCTGAAGTAGGTGGTGCTATAGACTGCATGCACATACACATCAAAGCACCACCTAGTGAGCGGGGCAAGGTCTACATAAACCACAAGGGCTTCCCCTCCAACTACCAAGTTGTGTGCGATACCCAGGGAATTATCATGAATGTGTGTGCTGGCAGCCCTGGAAGCTATCATGACTCCCACATCTGGCATTGCTCACAGTTGTATCAGGTGTTTGCCAGAGTGGACATCCCATATGGCCATCTAGTGGGGGATGCTGGCTATGTACTGGAGCCGTGGCTGATGACACCCATCAGAAATGCACACACACCCAAATATTAACACCATAATGAGGCACACGCACAAACCAGGATCATTGTAGAGTGTGTGCTTGGGATGTTCAAGTCACGGTTCTGCTGCCTTGACATAGCCGGTGGAACCTTGCAGTGGTCTCCAGCTACATGTACACAAATGTTCATAGTATGTGCCATGCTATACAATATGATTCTGTGGAAATAGCTGCAGCAGGAACAGCACGGGGCAGGGGTACACAGCCCCCCAATATTGCCAAGGCCAGCACAGGCACAGAGGGACTCAAAGGAGGAACATCCTGAGCCCGCCCCTGCAGGCAGAAGGGGGCATGCACAGTATGCCCAGGCCTTGGCAAAGAGGCAACGCATAGCACACACATGGACACTGTAGGGACCCAGTGACTGATACCTCTCTCCAACTCACACAGACAGTAAATGGGATGGCAAACATAACACTACCTGAGACTTACCATGTACAGGGAGTGTACTATGTGCATCCAACATAGTCAGCCCTCCACCACTGTCCTCAGTACTGGCCCAGCAACAAGGTAACCGTAAGTCACTCTTCCTCTCAATTACTGAATGGAGTACTATGTTCTCATACTTGTATGTATGATATGGATGCAAGCATGCAAGGGAATTGGGTGGCTGAATGGGATAGCAGACAGCTATATGGAACAGTAGGACATTCATAACCAATACTGGTGTCAACATACTAGGCAGCATTATACAAGGTGACATCAGCCACTGTAGTACATGTGATGACCCAAAGAACTGTGGCTGTCAGTAGGTCACACACATGGATGTCAATGAGGGTCACATATCCACCACCAGCCTCACCCAGCAGGACAGGTATAGGTGACCATGAAGGAAGGCTGGGCTAAGGCCCCCAAATGATGGCAATGGTGAACAGACCCCCCCACCAGACCTACATAGACATACTACAACAGGTCTGCCAGTTGCATTCTGGTTCTGAAGGGTAAGAAGTCTGAAACTGAAATATATGCTATTAAGATCTAGCATGTGTACTCTACTGATATGCCTCGTGTCTGCATGATAGGTCATAATACAATATGTAATGGAAGCCAACAGAGTAACTGAAATGCCAGTACAGTCATTTCAAATGTTAAAGTCTGCAGGTGTGCAACCCCCCCCCCCCACACACACACAATCCCATGTAGAAATGCAGTAACAGATGGCCTGCAACACTCTCAAATGGCCTACAGTCCTCTGACAAAGGTCCATGCCTCACCCATATTGCCAACGTATGGAATGTTAGGGGGTCCCAACTAACAACCTAACAGAAAAGAAATGCAAGGCCATGTTGACAAATGCCAGTAGCATGCCTCCCACGTCCTACTGCAAGGGCTGTGGATCAGGCCATAAATACTACTGGGATAAAGGCCCAACTATAGGGATACCTCTGAGATATTGCTTACATAATGTTAGGTGGAGGGGAGAATAACAGGGGGGGGGGTGTAGAAGCATGGATGTCATGGAGTGTGTGAAGTCAAACTCTAATGTCCGCCCATACTACCTCTGACTGCAAACCTATGAATGAATAGCCACAGAACTGCTTGTAAACCACAATGTGAAGGTAAACTGACCAGATATGAGTCCTGCCTCTGGATACCCTGGATGTATCTGTACAGCTGAGAGGTATGGCCCCAGCAGGATATGGCCATTCCTTGAAGTTGAGAAAAGCACAAGGAGGGTAACCCCAGCCAGCACATTAACAAGGTGCTGCACTATTTACACAGAACCAGCAGTCTATTGTCTGTAGATACTCCACAATGGTAGGTATGTGCCAGAATGTGTAGTCTACATGCCTCAGAATATTGGTCTCAGCAGCATTCATCTTGTATTTCCTGGTAAATAACTGTGAGCAAAGAATGATAACGGACAGTAGTCGATGATTTGACACATCACAGTGTAAAACAGTACATATGTCAGAATATATATGCTACAACCAAACATGTCACACAAGCAGCACAGATAGCAATAGTTACAGTAACCCCTGTATGTTAAGCCCATTGTGTCTCACAGATATCCTGCAGAAACAGTTTGCTAGGTGTAGCTGTAGCACACAAAACCCTGAACTGGAGTCCAACCCTCCCTGGAATGGATGCACACACTGAATATAGAAGGTCATACTGGGCATGCTCCTACACTGAAATGAAGCCCATGTCTCACAACACAGTGGACAACAGTTATTGGTCATTCACAGCTGTCTGTGCACACACACCGAATTGTACACCATTGACACACACACACATATTGGATGGGAATACACACACATATCTAAGGCAAACACATTATAATATGTCAAACATACACACACAGAGACATGGGGAAGAGAAAGACGGACAGTGACAGAGAGAACACCATTTTGAGGCCTATCCCACCCACTACACATTCCATTGGCCTAAATCACATGATGTGCTGATGTCATTCACTGTAGAAATTCCTTTGGTTAGCCCTCAGCCCTATAGTGTCAGTGGTGCTTGTGATAACTGTAACACTACAGTACAAATAGGTATCCATGTAGCAGTTGTGATCTCAGTCCTGTCAAATGTAAAATTTTGTGTGTGTGTGTGTGTTTCTAGATGAATATGGTTGAGGCCATTCAGACTCACTAAATCCCCCGTACCCCTCCTTTGGCATGACTGCTGATGTCACTCACCTTTAAAGATACCTTTGGACAGCTCTCCAACATATAAGCTCCGTGGTGCTTGTGATAACGGAGTAATACTGTAGTGTAGCAAGCTAGTTAGGCAGGAGTTCCAATCCTGATCCTCGCAACTGTATAAATGTGAGTGTTTGTATGAGAGTGTGTGTGTATCCTTGTAGAAACCTGCTTTTGTGGTCATTCACACTTAAAGCACTTCCCGTACCCCTCCTTTAGCACTGCTGCTGATGTGACTTGGCTTCAAAGATACCTTTGCACAGCTCTCCAACATATAGTTAGATAGGAGTACCAATCCTGATCCTGCCAACTGTGTAAATGTGAGTGTTTCTGTGAGAGAGTGTGTGTATCCTTGTAGATACTGGATTTTGTGGTCATTCACACTTACAACACTTCCATTACTCCTCCTTTACCACTGCTGCTGATGTCGCTAACCTTCAAAGATACCTTGGCACAGCTCTCCAACATGTAAGCTCCATGGTGCGTGCGATTAAATGTGAAACAATGTAGTAGCAATAGCTACATAAGTATGGGTTTGAATACCATCCCTGGCAAGTGTTTGTGTGTACATATATATGTCTGTAATGCAAAGATTCTGGCCCCATTTATACCCAGTACACATCTCAGTGCCTGACTTTAGTAGTCCTGCAGATATCGTCCACCTTAGAAGTACCTGTTGCCAACCCTAAACCATGTAAGGTCAGTGGTGCATGTGGTGAATGTGTAACATAATGGTCCTAAAAGATTGTTGCATAGAGGTTTGAACCTCACCCCTGGAAAAATGTAAATGTGTTTGTAGGGTAAAATACTTTTTGGAATCTCACACCCACTATATCACCCAATACCAGTATTTACAAGGGCTGGCGATGTTCCTCACCTTAGAAGTACCTTGGGACAACATCCATCAAATAAGCTCCGTGGCACTTGCGATAAATGCGGTACACTGTAGTAGCAATACATAGCTAGGTAGGGGTATGAATCTCAGTAGTGGCAAGTGTGTGTGTATGTGTGTGTGTGTGTGTGTGTGTGTGTGTGTGTGTCATCAGTATCCTGTGTGGGAGTTGGTGTGATTGTGTAATAGTATTTTACCCTACAAACACATTTACATTTGCCAGGGGTGATGTTCAAACTCTCAGTCACACCCAACTTATCCAAGCTCATAAACTGATCCACAACCCATCTTTCGGTCCCTCCCTAACAAATACATTTGAAATGCATAAACCTGACAGACTCTTAAGATCAAATTCTCACAACTTAATTAAATTGCACAGATGCTTATGCCCAGCTGGAAATCAACTGATATTCTTCTCACTAGCATGCTTCTGGAACTCTCTTCCAGCTTCCGTCCACATTACAAACAGTCTCTCCTTGTTCAAAACCTCACTTCACTCATATCTAACCTCACAATGGATATGCTCATGCTCCCACCCTACCTAATAACTACTACAGTTAATTCATAGTCCTCTAACCCTCCAGTAGACCCATTAATGCATGTCTTACTTCTTTAACACTACAAATACTAAAGCAAGTTAAACTGGCATTTTTTGTTGCTCCTTATAACAAATACTACCCACAATTAATCCAGATGTTTGATGAAACTCATTGTAATTACCTATTTTTCCTCCGACATATTTTTTCAGTTACTGTATTAATGCATAATTACATTTTCAATGTGTGACAAATGTGTTTCTTTAATGTGTACTTCAAATGTGTTCCTACTTTGTATTATGTAATCAACCTTCTAGAGCTTTTCTCCCCAGGACTCCATTGAAAACGGGCCATTTGTGGCCCAATGGACTATCCTGGCAAATAAACTGCAAATGAAATTAAATAATAACAAAATCCATTGGGGGGGGGTTTGCTAAATTATTATGTTGAGGACCTAGTATATGTCACAATGTCCACATTACAAGGCCAACAGATGTCAAACACTGGAGAGGTTGATGTAGACATTCCACAGCCCTAAATGTGACAGTATGGATCAGTGAACAATATAGGCAACCCTTCTATTACTCAACCACTCTTCACCCACATGTCATGCACAAACACACTTGGATAGGCAACAACCACTATATTGGTAGTTCCCCTGCATATTGCCTCACAGATAGTACCCATGGTGTGATAGCAGTGGACTACATGCCTGTTGACCACAACAGTGCCACTGACATCAGAAAGTACTTTGATGCGTTACATTTCCTGACTGAGTGTGTGTTATCCAGCAAGTAAAAGGACATGGCACCCTGTTCCATCCCCTCAGTAGCCCAATAAATGTGTACAGTGGCTTTTTTTCTTTGTTCCCCATTGGACGCCTGCAACAACTGTAGAGTCTGCAAACATACCCCACAAAGGGAATACCATGCCTTATACACATGCCCTGTATGGACAGACACCACTGAATACCCATATCATACTGTCAATGTAGGTGCAATCATGACCTCAGTTACATAGCCAGGTATCACCAAATGAGGTCAGGAATGCTACATCAGAAGGTACCAATCTATCTACACAACATGCCCCAGAGACCTCAAGCACACTTCCACACTTCAAAGAACATGCATGTGGGACATGTGCACAACCCAGACACTGTCCATGTTATGGAATATAGGTCACATACATGGGAAGCAGTGCACATCACTGGCCACCCACAATAGAAACCTGAATGAGTGGACGACGAATACAATACCCACCCCCGGGACTATTCCAGTAACTATACCCCTGAGCCACACTAGGGACTATTGTCATGTGGCCTGATGCCAAGGTATTCCCTTGGGCTAGCCTTGTAGAGCCTTCAGGCCCATTCACCTACTACATACCTATGAAGCAATGGACCTATGGATCTCAGTACTGGCAAGTGTGTGTGTGTGTGTGTGTGTGTGTGTGTGTGTGTGTGTGTGTGTGTGTGTGTGTGTGTAAATAGTAATCCCAGTGTGTTTGGTTGATAAATATCCCCTGTGGCTGTGGTTATTAGCAATCGGAGGTGTGTCCAAACCAGAACATGTACCATTCTCCATTCTACAACAGATGTTGTACATTAACATTTACGTATGTACAACCCTCAGCCTTATAATCTGAGGCATATGCAATCACTGTGTTACAGACTGGGAATTACCATGCACATACTATACCCTGCCTATGATATGGTGGATGTGTCACCACACTGCCATACCCTGTGGCCTTACTACAGGGCCACATTTTGGTGACACACAGATGCCTAGAATGGACATGGGATACAGCATGTGAGAACACATTCACTCAGCACTTCCCTTGTGGGGGGAGAGAGGGGTAAAGCTGGCACTGAATGCGTTTCCAAGACTGTGGCCAATATCTGCTGTCTCAGGATAGTTATTAGCATTGTGCAGTAACTCGCAGCATGTGTGTGTGTCTTTCGGCTTTTCCTGGTTAGGGGTCGCCACAGCAGAACTCGGGTCCACTAATGATTGGCAGTTGATTTTTACATGTCGAGTTGCCAGCCCTGATGCACAACCTTCAACAAAGGCATACCCATTCACGTATGTCTCCATGAAGAAGACGCTCTAGCTGAGAATCTAACTGGGCAACGTCTTATTGTGAGGCGACAATGCTACTGCAGCACCACCACCGCGTGCAGTAACTCGCAGCACTTGTGTTTAATGCTGTGGAGGTTGTTGATGCAACTATCATGGCTGTTGTGACTGTTGTCAGTGTCTGTTGCATCTCTGCTGCCATAGATGCCTGTCAGGGACTCCATGAGAGATCCAAAGTTGTGCTTGAGGCTAATAAGGGAGTTCGGCAGTCATGAGACACCACCTTTCCCTGCAACAGTGTCATCCTTCTGATGTACACTTCAGTAATGACAGGAGACCATCACATTGTCTCCCAGTGTTTGGAGGACAGTGTCTGGGTTCTGTTGGCTCTTGCTAGTACCATGCATTCATGTACCTGTTTGTACAGTGCCTGTGTATGGTTCCACAGTCATGTAGCTACATCCCATTTCCATGGGTGCAGTAAAGACATCCACCCCTGTTTTCATGGCTGCAAAGTCAGCTTTGGAGAGTTTTTGCAGGTGGTTATCTTTGTGGGGCATGTGGCTGACATGTTGGGTTTCATGTTGATTACAGCCTGTATAAATCTCACCATGCAGGGATTGACATCTGGGGATGAGCAATGGTCCCATATTTAAGTGGGCAACACAGGCCATGGTTGTTGCATCCTCTACCATGGGTCAGTATGAGCTGGTCTAGGGCAATGGAAAGGATGAATCCTAGAAGTGTTGGGCCACTGTACTGGCAATTGGCTACATTCCCCAGGTGATGGAGAGGTAGTTGAAGACTTGTACTATGTCAGTGTTGCACTGGACTGTCAGTGATGACAGGGTGTTGAGGAATGTGCATTGACTGTCTAGGGACATAGATGTGGACCCATAGCAAGCTATGGTCTGGATAGAGCCATTACCCCCAAGGCGGTTGTACTGGAAGCATCTCCAATACATTATGATGGGATGCTAGTCTGAAGGTTTTCCTATCCATAATGAATATGGAGACACCACCACCTGTGGAGGTGTGGTGTGGTCCATGTTTGAGGGCTGACAGCTGTGGAATGCATCATAGCCTGATACTGCAGGTCTCCTGTCTGCTGCTGTGAACCACCTCTCCATCACAGCAGACATATGTCCTCCACTCCAACAACTGCTATGAGTGACTGCATCCTGACAGATGTCCACTGTTGAGCAGCATGACCCTCAGATTGTATATATGTGTAGCTGTTATGGTGGTAATAACTTTAGGAACACTATCTAATAAGGCACCATAGGGGTGGCAAGACACTTAGCCTGTACCTGGCAACCCAGTGGTGACAGATGTAGGACATTCATGGCAAGTCATTGGGTTCTGTCAATTATGTCATCCCAAGCAGAGAGGTTCTGGATCCCCTGGGAATGACACACAACACATAAGCCAATGTTGCAATCGTCTGTTTATAGTAACACATAAGCCAATGTTGCAGTCAATCATCTGTTTATAGTATCGCAGCATCATTCTGGGTAACAGAGGTACACTGCCCAGGACTACTGTTACACTTGCCTGGACCACATAATCAGAGAGTTCAACCATGTTTCCTGTCATGTAGTCCAGGGAGGTGTGTCCCACATCATTCACACCCACATGGATACGGAGTTATACACATAGTTGTTGTGGTGTGACATGACTGGCTGTGTCATGTGTTATATGCTGGCATGTGATAGATATTTGACTGTTACCTGCTCCATATTCAGCTTATTGAGTGGAACGTGTGTGCCTCAGTATGGAGTTACCCATGATCACTGTACTGTGCAAGGTGGTTAGCCTTAGGAGCATAGAATGGGGGCACACTGTGTAGGTTAAATATGTGTCCCTTGGCATGTGCCATGTCATGGTGTCTAAGTGGGTGTCTGCCTTGCTGGTCTGTGCTGTTTGGGTAAAGGTCCATTGAGTGCCTCTGGGAAGGTGGGTGTGCGACTTTTTCACTGTATGTCATGGCTGTCAAAGTGGGAGTCATGGTGAGCTACATGTTCCACATGGTGTGGTGCAGGTGTTGATCTTATCCTCTTGACCTGCTAGTCCAGTCTTTGCTGGAGAGTGCATATGTCCACATTGGGTGATATATGGGTAACCCTCACAGGTATGAGTATTTGGAGTTTAGGGAGGGTTGTCTGTGTACATGAGGCAGTTACAACAGTGCCCCAGAATGGACAAGGCACCAGGGTAATGGGTGAGAGCACAGATAACTGCCCTTTAAACATGCCAAGAGGGGTGGACATAACTAGTAATTACTGGGGCTACATCTGCGATAAACGAGTAATGCTGACAGCTGCCAGGTGTGCCACACTTCTTGATACAAAAGCCTGGTGAAGTGCCAAGCCATAATGCTAGTTGAATTGAAAGACAGAAAGAACTAGCATGATGTACAGGTGGAACAGAAGGCAGACTGTCTGCTACCTGTAGTACTTTAGCATAGCTGAGCAGTTATCAACAGCTCTGGCCATGTGAAAGTTCAGTAAGCTCTGTAGCATGTGTGGTAACTGTGTAACACTATAGTAGGCATACCTAGATAGGCAGGCATTCTAATCTTATTACTGGCAAGTGTATGTGTGTGTGTGAATCATATACTGTCTGGCTCATACCATTTTTGAACTGTATACTACCCTTTACACTTCCCTTCACTCCAGTTTAGTAGACCTGTTGATGTCATCCACCTTAGAGGTACCTTTGGAAGAAGTGGAAATGTATAAGCTCTCTGGCATGTCTCATAACTGCATAGCACTATAATAGGAATACCTAGATAGGCAGGAGTTCTAATCCTAATGCTGGCAACTGTGTGTGTGTGAGGATCATATCATGTCATGTGTGGCTTATAATATTTTGTGTATACCATACACGGCTGTTGACCACCTCCTGCTGCCATTACTTTATATAGTGTGATAACAGTATCTGCTCACATGCAGCAGGTTAAACCATTGTACAGTCCTCTGTACAAAAGTGTCTGGAATATCCATATGTTTGAAACCTAGTCATGGTTGGAAGTGGTCTGTGTGCCTTAGCAATGCCCATGTATGTGATATTATATCCAAATAGGCCACAGTGAGTGTACTGACACAGATGGCAGCATGAGGTATCATAGCTGACTGAAACATCATGCTGATAGAACATCTGCCACCCTCACAGGTGGCCAGCCTTGTAGGTGCAATAAATAAGTCCAGATGCTTTGTTTTACAAGTGAACTGTACCTGTTATGGGTTGCATTAAAGGCTGGAAGAGGTGTAGACTGTAATATTGTGGTCCTAATTAGTATGTAACATGAACACCTTGCATCTTAAGAGGGGTGTGTACATAATTTATATCCACAATTTATATCCACTGTATACCAGTAATGTGTCCCACCATTTGTCCGGCACAATTTGCTGGCCTCTGTCCAGACTTCTTGGCACTGACAAGTTGTGAGGTATGCTACAGGAATGTTGAGTTCACATCAGATAGGCCCCAGTGGTGACCACTGTGATTCAATATAGTTAACCCCAGCACAAGTGAATATGCACAACAAGAAATAAAGCTACTACATAAGGCAATATAGCTATTACTGATGGTTGTGTGCATGGTAAATTGCATGTGCTTCACATGCCTGGGGTATTGCCAGGCAACAACAGAACAATGTCATTTTTATTTATTTATTTATTTTACATTTGTTGACCGGGCTAGTCTAGCTGGATATATTTCCATTTTCAGTAGAAGCCCGGGGAGAAAAACTCCACAGAAAATACAACAATAAGACATGTTAGTAAAAAAGCTAATTTTTAACAAAATCTAACAAAGAAGACAAGGCACACAAAACTATAGTAGATAAAAAAATACAATGTAAGTTACAGAGCATATTAATTGAAGGAATAAAGGGTGCACCGAAGTAATAGCATCTAAAAAAAAGAAAGATATTAGAGTACAAGAGACAAGAAGAAAAGTGGGAGTAACAAAAAAGTTAGAAGAGAGGAAGGGGCAGTAGAATGGTCAAGAGTGAAGAGACAACAGAGAAGACAAAGAGAAGAGAGGGGAGAGAATGAGAGGAGTAGGTCTGAACATAGAAGGAGTCCAAAGGGCAAAGGATAATCTAGGTAGTAGCTTAACTGATAAGTTAAACATTAGAGTAGATGAAAAGATAGAGGTAGAGTGAAGAAAGTTAGTCTGGTGTACTACAAGAACAAAGCCAGTGATCTTGGAAGTACAGTTTAATTTTATGTTTGAAGAGAGGTAAAGAAGTGATCAGTGTTATATCCCTAGGTAACAGATTCCATATTCTACCTACAGAATTAGCGAATAGAGAGTCGCCAGCTGAGTTGTTGGACTTTATAGTCCACACACACACTGGCTGAGGAATGTGCAGGTAAGGGCTCAATGAACATTAGTACACTCTATCACAGACATACATGTATCTGTATTGTATCTACATGCATGTGTCAGGTCCAATTGCAGTCATATTCACCAGCTTCAGGCTGCTGTACCATATGCAGACCAGAGGGTTCTAGTTGGTTGTGAGAGGGTGTTATTGTCAGCAAATGCACATGTGGCCTTGGTACAGGATGGATCCAGCATGTCTTCACATCTACAGTACTAACCAAAATAATATACAGTGTCCTGCCCTCACCATAGATGTGCATCTCTGTGCATTAGAAAATGCCATTCACAACTGCAATTGGACCTGACACATGCATGTAGATACAATACAGATACATGTATGTCTGTGATAGATTAGTGTACTAATGTTCATTGAGCCCTTACCTGCACATTCCTCAGCCAGTGTGTGTGTGTGTGTTTGTGTGTGTGTGTGTGTGTGTGTGTGTGTGTGTGTGTGTGTGTGTGTGTGTGTGTGTGTGCAGCCCATCTCCACAATGCTTCCCTCAGCATCATGACCTGTGCGTTCAGCATGTGGGCCAAGTGTGGTGAGGAGCTCCTCGGTGGGTGTCAGTGGGGGCTGGATGGCTGGGCCTTAACCTGTGGGGTCAAGTGTGGTGAGGAGCTCCTCGGTGGGTGTCAGTGGGGGCTGGATGGCTGGGCCCCAACCTGTGTCTAGCCCATCCCTTGCTACAGCAGCAGCCCATTGATGGGCATGGCATTTGACGTTGGTGGCCCGATGCTGCACATACACGTAAGTTCTGCTGTGTAGTCCAATGTCATTTACCCTGTGGACCACACTGTTCCACAGGGCAGTCCTCTCCCACACATCTGCTCTCTGTCAACATGACGGGGCATAATGTCCAATCACATATTGGGTGATTATGTCTGTTCCCCCAACAGAGAATGCTGGTAGGTGAGCACTCTACCTGGAAGACATGAACAGGAAAAGGTCACAGGACCTCATATGGTTGTCAAAATGCACATCAACAGTGGATATTCCTTGCAAGAAAATCCAGACCACCCTGAAAACCTCCAAGCTACCATAGCTGTAGCAGCTTGCATTACACACCTGTCCCAGAGCTATCTTATTCCCCCCAGTGTTGGACACTTGTATAATCCTCTATCCTCCATTCATTCCTGTGTAGAGGGTTGACAGTGGTCATCTTCCATGTGGATGGTGTGTGTATAGTGGTTGGTCTGTGTTTGACTGTGGTGTGTGATGGAGCTCTGAGCACATGCCTGAGTTCATGCAGGAGGCAGACACTGATGTTAGTATGCCCCATGGAGATATGCTGTTGTCATCAGTAGGCAATATGTACATGCTCACCATTGCTGTGGGGAGGAGTGTGGTTGATTTGTATATCTCCATGTATGACTGGGGTGGACAGGGTGGCGATGTTCCCACCTAACCTATATGATGCAGGTTGCCTATACCTGTCATTATATCTATTACCTCCCCAATAAGTGTCCTGCTCTCAAAAACCTAGTACAACATCACTCAGCCAAAAGGCCTCTTAGATCATCAAGCAAACTACTACTAGAAGTCACCAACAGCTACAATAGCTTTGGAGATGCACTATATAGTAGTTCAGTGGCTAAAAAATGAACTCTGTCCCCACTAGCATTCAAAACACATCATCCAAAGCCTCCTTTAAAGACATCATCAGGCAAAATCTCAAGCAAAGTTGGCAGTGCCATGATTGCTCCCCAAGCTAGTGAAAGCGGATAAGGTACACATATTAAACCTAGAGTACTTGGTTAAGATTGAAAACTCTTCTCACAAACACTGGCTAATCTACAGTGTATGTACTGTACCTGTGTACTATGTATGTATTCTATGTTCCAAATTTCAGCTGTACACCACAAATCTATTAAGTACCTTTATTTTTAAATTAATGTTTTTTTGTTTGTTCTCTCCACTGTAACCATTGATGTGCTGCATACCACTGTAAAACATGTCTTTTGTAATTTGTGTGTATACTGATCATGTCTAAATGTATCTGTAATTTTGCTATGTGGAGCTTTTCTCCCCGGGCCTCTGCTGAAAAAGGGCCTTTTCAGCTCAGACACCCCCGGTTAACAAATGTAAAATAAATAAATAAATATCCATGGCATGTGTCTATGAGGTGTTCTTTACCCCCCCAGTACAGGGTGTATTGTATGGTTTCATCTGAGGCTTACAACATATGTGGAGACATGGTTTGCAATTGTTCTTGGTGGTGTGGATATGTCTGATTCATAGTTATAGTCAGCCTTACAGGACACCACCTGTGAAGTTATCTGCTTGCTCAGATATAGGTGGACTTGCTTCAGAGTTGCTTGTACCTATGTGTCCTTGTACACCCAATGTAGCAACCTATTATGTGGTCCATGTTTTGCTGCTGTCCACCAAAGGGGATTACTCTATCTTGGTGGAGGCTGGATATACAGGTCAGGTACTGTTGTGTTCATATAGCTGCAGTGCATATAAAGTCTACACAACCCTGATACACTGCCTCGTATTTGTGCAATAGGAACATGACACCACAATAACTCCACCAGTAGTGTGGCCTGTACAATTCAATTGAAAACATAACAATCTGGTTTGTCAAAACATATGGAAATACTACTCAGTATAATAAGCCAGTTGAATGAGTGTGCACACCCTTAAACTTGTGTATGCACCTCTTGAGATGGTTACAGCATTCATCTGTCTTGTCTGGCCTCTAACATCGTGGCACATCCTCACTTGGCAATAATTGCTCACCTTCGTAGAAACACCTTTGATTGTATTGCAATGGAATTGGACTGGTTAGGGGTCACATTCAAGATGAGAAACATTATGAAATGATCTTCTGTGGTCTGATTGTCAAACAGCACACAAACCTGACATTCCAACAGGCGTGTGTGCACTTGTGATATCCACTGTATATAGGTGTTGCTATAGCTGCTAGTGGTAGGCATGGACAGAGGCTCATAATACAGGTGGACACTTTTCTGATTAATACCTGATAATCATGCCTACTCCAGTATCCACATCAGTGTCAGGGCAATGCAACCACCAGTAGCTGTACACGTATATGTCTGTTGTATGCACTAACACAGATATAACACACACATGTGCAACATGCACAACCTATTTACCTGGCTGCTTGTAACCCGTGTGATTTAATTCTGTCCCTTCCAGCTGAACATATGCATACATACATGTGCTCAGGGGATACCTGGTATACATTTCTATTGAATGTAAGTATGGCACACTCTATTCACAGTCTTGCTGCTCAATCATACTTCTCAACCTGTTACAGCAGTATGTCTGGACAATGGCACACATAAATGGGTGTCATCAGTATTTATACTGTATTAATATAGCTGCACCATACATTAGTATGTTGATTGCACAGTAGGCTTTGACATCACTGTGATAACCTGGAAGATGTCCAACAGTCATAAGTAGGCTATTGTGTTACAATGCCATTTCTTACAAACCTATCAATGGTTTGGGTGACATAACACAGGTATCTGTGTATGTGACTACAGATATTGACCACAAATGTGCTTATTGTCCAGCAGAACACTGTGCAGTTTAATGCTAAATCAATATATCCCATGCAGTTCAACACGTCTGCAATAGTACTCTATTATGCGCACACCCTCTATAGGTGTATTAGCTTTACAAGGTAAAGATGTCATACTCATAATCACAGGTAACATGGATATGGAAAACATCCCATTAACTGGCCTAGAAGTGGCACAGTCACAACTGTTTGACAGACACACCTGCAGTTGTCATATGTGAGCTGTTCTTTCACAGGTGGGTCAGGCTCATGAGCTGTGTTCCCACCTCACAACCTCTCAGAACATCACATCTGGACAATGCCTAAAATGATGGGAGGATAAATAGGGACAGACTTTAAATATGCCTACTACAAACATAGGAAGTTCGTAGAATGATACATTTAGCATTACAGTGAATATTGTTAAGGATGTGGAGTCTCATACTTAAGTGTTTGTCATTACTTGATAATTTCAATCCTTAGCTATTTGCCACTAAGTACAGATCTCAGGAGGAATAGACAAAAATACATGATGGTAAAATGTGAACATTCTGTGAGGATCTGTACAGTTGAAAGGTATGTCTGTGATATCTCCCACTGCAGAGAGGGCCAGATGCTATAGCCATAGCGGCTGTTTAGTAGGACATTAGTACAGCATGTCTTGTTGGGACATGTATTCCTCCAAAGCATATTTCCCATTATTACAGACCAAGTACTAGATTCAATTACTTGCTTACATGTTTCACTTACCTTTTTTCTTTCTTGTCTTTTCCACTTTGTCTCATTTGTTATTTCCCACTCTCTCCCTGTGCACTACAGGGATAGAGCCGGTTTGAATAGGTGGCAGCATGACTTTTGTAGGTGATGCTCATGACCAGGTGATGGCCTTTACACCTATTGGGGTTTCCCACTTGCTAACTGCATGCAGAGCAGCTGTGTAGTTCTTCCAGTAGTCAATGTCAGGGGAACACACTCCTGTAAATGAGTACTCCATGTGGGCATTGGCCCTTTCACTTACTTGTGAGGAAGACATCCTGGAGTTGTGTGGGCTACTACCTCTTACAACAAGACCTGTGGAGATGAGCCAACTAAATGGTGGGGAAGGATCAGGACTTAGGAGCAGAATGTGAGTATTGCTGTAAAATATTGGGAATACTGCTAGTTTAACAAGGTTTGTCTGCACATGCAACTTCTGCATGGCTTTCAGACTGACAAAGTTCTGTCTCTGCATTGCTCTCAACTGTAGGGCCATCCACATAATGGCCACAGGTTAGCCTGTTATGTATGAGCTGTTCCCCAGGCAGGTGCTGTCCTTTGCAAATCAGTAGCATACTCTGGTGACTGCATTATGTAGATGGTAGCATCCATTTTTTTCTGACTTTATATCCCTCAGAAAAAGATATGTTACAGCAAACCCTGTAACACCAGCAACTTTCTCAGTGTATAACAGCAATATGTCATGTATGGCCATGTATTTGGGCTTCTGTCCACTAATTATGTCAGGCTTTGTCCAGATGTCATACAAACGTAGGTGGATAGGTATAGTGGTCTATCATTATTTACTGCTGTAATTCCTGCTGAGGGGAATGGATGGGAAAAATGTTGAGGTCTGTACATTCCAGAGGTAGGTGTATAGTGAATGCTGTTGGATGGCCTTGTAACATATTTTATGTGGGGGACAACAACACATGTTTTAAAACTAGGCTGTTAGAACATGTCAAATGTATTACTGGTAAGAAATATGTCAGTTTTATAGCTGTACATTTGAATAAATCACACCATGGGGACAGTAGTGGGTCTCAAGGTACTGTTTCTTAAAACGTCTGTTCCTCAGTGTGATGATACATTCATAAAAGGACAATTGTTATGTACAGGCTTCAATGTATTAATATTAACTGTGATACTTTTTCCTGTAGGGGTTAAATGATGAGTGTAATTGGAGGCTGTGTATTCAATTATGTAATCAGGTGTTAATTGCTTCTTGGGATTAAGGCATGTCTTTCTGGTGATGTTTACTCCTTGAAGGCTTTGGAAAAGACAGAATATAATAAAAATGTGTGAATTACTAGCTGGTTGTATTTTTCTTTGCTGTGTTCAGACATTTTATTTGCTTTGCTAAGAGATTGTTGTATGTCTAGCCATTGTGTATGGCCTATCATGATTTTGTAGCAGTTTACTGTTCACTCATTTATTTAGACTGTGTGTGTGTGTGTGTGTGGGGGGGGGCTGATGTGAGGTTCATAGGTTCATACTAGGCTATCTGCCCTGGGGCATTTATAAGCCTAGCCCGATTGATTTTGGCTTACGCCACCCCTTGATTTGAGTATACTGTGCCCTTTTTAAAGTTTAGTTTACTGTGCCTCTGTCTAATAGTGACACGGAAGTAATCCCCGGGACAAACCTACGATCTCCCATCCACTCATCAAGATTCTTCTTGAAGAGAGTCAGTGAGGTGCTCTGCTTAAACCAGAGCGAAGGGAGCCTCTGGGTTATGAATCTGTCCCTCCAGCATGTTCTATTTATTTCTGTGCTGAGGTTCAAGTCCCTCGAGCACGTGGCTCTAAGGGATTTAGATTTACTGAGGTGGAGCATGTCTATTAATTCTGGGTTGGACATAGCTTTATATGTCAGGCATAGATCGCCTCGAAGTAGGCGGTATGCAACTGAGTAGATCTGGAGTTTTTTTAACCGAGCAGCATATGGCATCTGTTTGAGTCCCTTGATCCTCCTGGTGAGGTACTTTTGGGGTCTTTCTAATTGCTGCAGGTGTCGGGTAAGGTACATCCCAAAGGGGGCATTGTATTCTATGATGGGCCTGATGAGGGATGAATAAAGGGGCACGATTACCTCTCTTGATCTAGATGTGAATCCTTTCATGATGAGTTGGGCTATGTAGAAGGTCTTTCTAACCACTTTGGCAAGAGATTGCTATCAACTTGGGTCCCCAGATCCCTAATTACTTTCTCTGTACTTAATGGGTTACCACCTATGTGGTAATTTGTGGGCACATTGTTTTTGCCAAAGGGTATGACTATACACTTTTTGGCATTTAGCTTTAGACCATGGGTCTGGCACCAGTTATCCGTCTCTGTGAGACCTTTTTGAAGGATGTTTGTGTCAGCTGGAGAGTCGATTATGGTGCCTAGTTTGCAGTCATCTGCAAACTTGGTGAGCCATAGTCCTCCCATGTTGGCCTGTACCTCAGAAAAGTAAATACTGAACAAGAGAGGTCCCAGGACAGAACCTTGTGGGATGCCACTTGTGACCGGTTTCGAGTCTGACATGGCTCCAGCAATTCTGACTCTGTGGGTTCTGTCTTTGAGACAGTTTGCAACCCATCTTGTGACATAGGGGTTTATATTTAGGCTGGATAGCTTGTCTATGATGCCCGAGTGGGGTATTGTGTCAAATGCCTTTGCGAGGTCCAGATAGGCTGTGTGGACTACCTTCCCTTCATCTATGGCCTTGGTGACTCTTTCGAAGAAGTCGACCAGGTTCAAAAGGCAGGATCTGCCCTTGACGAAGCCAAATTGGGTAGGTCTAGTGTCTGTAGGTCCCCAATGTCTTTGTTTATGAGTTCCATGATGATCCTCTCCATAGCCTTGCAGACTAGGCTAGTCAGGCTTATGGGGCGATTGTTTCCAGGGTCCGTAGAGGCGCCACCTTTGTGGAGTGAGACCACTGTGGCTGTACGCCATTCTTTGGGCACATATCCTGTAGTGAGGCTGAGATTGTACAGCAGTTTTACTTGAGGGTTTAGTTTTTCTTTGAGTTCATGTAGGACGCAACCCGGGATGCCATCTGGTCCCATGGAAGCAGTGTTTTTTGCTTTGGAGGGGGCGGCCTTCACCTGAGCATCAGAGATGTTTGGAAGGCTGCACTCTGCAAGGATAGATACTTGCTCTTTTGTGGGGGAGGGGGTGGAGAAGTTTGCACTGAACCTGTCTGCCAGGATATTGGTGATGTCTGTGGGTTCAGTGTATTTTTTGTCGTTTAGAATCAGAACAAGTCTGGGAGTTGCATCCCATGTTCCTAACATAACTGAAAAAAGCCTTATGATTGTCTTTAGTGTCCTGTGCAATTTTTCTCTTGAAGCTGGCCTTGGAGGATTTTATGAGGGATCATTATTTTTTGCTAGTACTGATCAGAGATGCCTTCCCCTTTTAGGGATTTTGCTCTATCATGTAGTAGCTTCCTCCTTCTGTTGTACAGTTTATTTATGGATGGGGTCCACCAGACTGGACGCCTGCCTTTGGATGATTGGGTCTTGATTTTGTTTGGGATAGCATGATCCATGCATTCCTGGCGATGTCCGTAGAATGCATTTATATAGGATTTTGCAGTCTGGGCCATAGTTTCCACTGGCCCTGGGGCCTTGAAGGATTCCACTTTGGTTTTGAAAAGTGTGAAGTTCGCTTTTGAGAAGTTTTTCACTGTGGTTTTCTGGGCTGGGGGTGGGGTCGGGATGTGGATATCCAGTGAAACTAATTTATGGTCTGATCCTACCAATGAGGGATATACTTCTGGTATGGAGCATAGAGTCCCCGTATTGGTAATGATCAGGTCTAGTATGTTATCCACTCTTGTGGGAGTGGTGACTAGTTGTTCCATAGCATTTGAGTTTATAAATTCCAGGAACCTTTGGGCTAAGGTGCTGGGGCTGGAGTAATGCTCCCAGTCTATGTTTGGGTAGTTGAAGTCACCCAATATAATGCTGTTCGGAGAGATCTTCATGTTCTCCAATGTTTTCAGGAAAGCAGAGTGGGATTCCTGACTTTGAGAGGGTGGTCTGTAGGATGTCTGTAGGATGCTATAAACTGAAAAGCAGTTTTGCCCACTGTCAGTTGCACATGGATGGTCTCCGATACTTCGTGCAATGCCACTAACCTGGAGGTGTGGATATCCTTGATAAATATGGAAACTCCCCCTCCCCTCCTTTTGTGGTTCAGTCTGGGTTTTGGGGCTGAAAAGCATGATATGAGGTATAACCTGGTAGTGCTGGGGTGTTCTCTGGAGCCTTGAACCAGGTTTCTGTCACTGCACAGATATCTATGTTCTCCATACTGAGGAGAGCTTCGAGAGCGTGCATCTTGAGGTTAAGACTTCTGGTGTTTAGCAGCATTACCCTTAGTTTCTTGTTCCTTGTGCTGTCTATGGTGGTGGGTTTGACTTTTGAGCCTTGCCTAAAAAAGGTACTATGGTGGTGGCAAGAGCCTTTGCCAATATCCGAAAGCCCAGGGGTGACAGGCGCAAGCCGTCCCTAGCGAAGCAACGTGGCTTGTCGAGCATGTCATCCCAGGCTGACAGACACTGGATCCCCTTTGAATGACACCAAAACTTTAGCTAATTGTTAAAATCGATCATTTTGTCTTTATACTGTGGCATCATTCTAGGTGAGGGTAAGATGCTGCTCAAGGTCAGGGTCATACCAGCCTGGGCTACATGATCAGAGAGCTCCTCTATGTCTCTTTTCATGTAGTCGAGGGAGGTACGTCTCAGGTCATTCACGCCAGCATGTACAATGACTGAGTCATATTTGCAATTGCTTTGGAGTGACCTGAGTGCTTGCATTATGTTCAAAATACAAAAACCCAGAAAAATACACCAAAAACACTAGGTGTCCGGAAATAAGCAGCCCAAATGCGATAGATAACTTGTTATACTTTAATAGATTCTGGTACCTTGGCTTTCACCTTATGAAGGCGAAAGCCGAGGTACCAGAATCTATTAAAGTATAACAAGTTATCTATCGCATTTGGGCTGCTTATTTCCGGACACCTAGTGTTTTTGGTGTATTTTTCAGGGTTTTCGTATTTTGAATGCTTGCGTTATGTGGCGGATCCTAGCGCCAGGCAGGCAGCTCACTGTGACCTTCTCTTTATTCAGCCTGGTGAGCGGGATGTCAATGTGTCTGACAATAGAGTCACCTATTACAAGAGTATCAGGTGTGTTATTCAGCCTTAAGGGCTGTGACTGCTTGGCACACTAACTTTGTGTGTTTTGTGTTGTACGTGTTTTGTTTTGGGGTAGCATTTGCTTGGATGTCTGCTTTGGAGGTCTCTGTTGCTTAGGTAGATTTTTATTTAGAGCCTCCAAGTATGTTTTTGTGTTTTATGTGTTTGGTTCGCTGTTGTGGTGGGACTATGTGATACTGGAATTGTGTTGTGTGAGGTTACCTTCTCCTCCTGACTGGTTACACCAGTTTTGAGATGAGAGAGCTCAGCCTGCAGTCTGGCTATATGGTTGCATCTCTCACATATATTTGAACCTGTTTGGAGGAGGAGAGGGTTGTCCGTGTACATAAGACAGTTGTAACATTGACTCAAAATTCCCAGATTCACCAGCTGGACTGGAGAGGAAACCATTGACTGACCTTTGGACATGCTAGAGTAATATAGGGAACTGAATTAAAATGGACCAATAGGGGACAAGGTACTCATAGAGAGTATGAGTAAGTAGTGCTTATGGTTTATTAGTGCTAACTTGTAAGATTACTTATTTGGACCAGTGAGGGGGCCTTAGAATGAGAATATGGTGTTTAATTTGAGAGAGCAGTTCTAAGGGAAAAAGTGAAGAGCAGACTTTGTGGAGCCAGGAATAGTTTAATCCCAATTAGGCAGCGCTGCCCGATGTTGCGCTATGCGCAAAAACACGCAAAACCGTGCAAAAGAGGGTTTTAAGAGAGGGAGATCAAGGAGTTTGGAATTGACCCAAAATGGCCAATCAAACTTCAGTTTCAAGGCAGTAACCACTCCCACAGGGGCAGGCAGGCTGCTCAATGTTTATCACTGCCACTGATGAACACAGAGACATCCCTTTAGCCCAAGCAAACAATGGCCTCCAAGAAACTACTTTTGTATCCAATGGCTACTTTTGTATCTAACTGTGCATGCTGCCCCAGTTGTGGGTGGTCTATCAGCAGCATATGTTTGTATGGGCATTTTGGGACATATATGCATATATATATATATATATATATATATATATATATAATATAATATGTGTGTGTGTGTGTATATGTATGCTTGTGTGTACATGTATGTATGTGTGTATATGTACACCTCAGTATTGTTAATATATTTATATATTGTTATACACATATATGGATCTGCCTACATCTCTCTCTCTCTCTCTCTCTCTCTCTCTCTCTCTAAGTTTCTATCCAAATATATATATGTATTTATAGATACCAATCCTTCCTAATTGCACACTTGTCTCTTCCCTATTGTAAACTGGCTGTAAATAAGGGTATGTTTGAGACAACATCCTCAAACCATGCAGCTGAGGTGGCTTAC